>NC_066609.1:2337500-2360000 GCF_905475345.1 Vespula vulgaris
ATTATTTACGGTTTATCATGTCTATATATAATTTTTTTTCCTTTTTTTTTTTTGAGGAAAGTAAACAAAAATGTGATAATATCGAATATGTATATATATATATATTTGATATTATATATATAAATATATATATAATACATATATCGAATTTATACATATACATTGAATATATATATATATATATATATATATATATATATATATATATAAATTTCGATCGCATTGGTTTGTCAAAGTGTATAATAAAAAAAATGAAATTACGTTATAGGAGAAGATAAAATGTCTATAAAGAAAAATTGTATTTTCTATGAAAAATATATATATATGATGAGAGAGAGAGAGAGAGAGAGAGAGAGAGAGAGAGAGAGAGAGAGAGAGAGAGAGAGAGAGAGAGAGACAAAGACAGAAAAATGATATTTCAATAATTTCGTTTTCCGTTTTCCAATAACGTCAGTTTACTGGGCGATTCTCGTGCAATAGGTAAACGTATTCTTCATGTATCCACAGCTATATACAATATGTAATATGTATATCCTTCGACGTTATGAAAGATAAGAACGTCGATGTCGTGTTCGTATACGCTTATGCGTATTCGTGTTTGTGTGCGTGCGCCAGGGTTCAATAAGTTTCATATCACGCTATATATCCGTAATAGGATAAATCTCCCTTGTTATAGCCAGCCCACCTTTTTTTACGGGTTTTCAATTTGCACAAGCCAATTCCATCGAGAAATATCAAGAAAAATTGAGAACGAACGAGAAAGAGAAAGAGAGAGAGAGAGAGTCATTTGGTATTACTACCACCACTACCACCACTACTACTACTATTACTACTACTAATATTATTATTATTATTATTATTATTATTATTATTATTATTATTATTATTATTATTATTATTATTATTATCATCATTATTATCATTATTATCATTATTACTATTATGGGGGTTTACGAGGTTCGTATATTAAAAAAAGAAGGTAAAAAAAAAAACGTAATAAAAAAGAAAATAAAAAAGGGAGAAGCTCTCGTTTCTATCAGGATGCCTCAGGATCAGGTAGCACCTGTTTGAGGGTACACATATAATGATTCGGTATTAACCGGAAGTGATATATAGTCCAATAAATGGTCGCCTTCTGAACGCTGCAGTACGTAGATACGTAGTTGTACCTATTTTCTTTAACTTTTCATTTGTATTCATTTCCTGTCGTTGTCGTCGTCGTCGTCGTTGTCGTTGTCGTTATTGTTGTTATCATCGTCTTTGTTATCGTCGCCGTAAAATGTCGGGAAATACGACGTCACGAAGAACGTCACGAAGTGAAACACGGATAAGAGGAGAAATGGAAAAGAGTTCAGTAGTAACACCAGTAACGAAATAAACGATAAATGTCTAATATATATAAAACATAATTATATATAATATAAATATAATATAATAAACATAATATATAATACAATATATATAATACATTTATAATATACATATATATAAAACATATAATTTAAGACATACATTTTATATATTATATATGTACTATATATATATATATATTTCATAATTTATTTTTTTTTTCTTGTTCTTTTTTTTTATACGTAAAAAGAGCACATCCATCGTTCGATCGATTCGGATCAATGGATCGAAACGCATCGGAGACTAGAGATCACCTCGTGTTACGAGATAATATTATATTTAATGATTAAGCACGGAAAAGCGAAACGAGAACGTGACAGAGTAGAATAAGTATGTGGAGAGAGCCCAGAGGGCCTTTCTCCTCCTCCTCCTCCTCCTCCTTCTTCTCTTTATCCTTCTCATACTCCTCATACTCCTTCTTCTCATCCTCATTCTCCTTCTCCTTCTGCTTCATCTAACTTATTATATCGTTTACCGCGATCTACAACAAATTTTGCTGAGGTAACTGAGATAATATTCTCACTCCTCTCCTCTTTCAACCACTACCTCCTCGTTAAGGATGTATGTGGGTGTATACAGGGTGTCTAAAAACATTTGGGACCAAATTAATACTACGCATTACTGAAATCAAATAGATAAAAAAAGTTTATACTACGTTTCGTAACTTACGTCCGAAAATATTTTATTGAAAAAATATATGCTTTTCAATAAAAGATATTTATGATTTATTTGATATATTTATGATTATTTATCTTAGATATTTATCTTTATTTATTTATGATTTTAAAGTTATTTATGATTATTTATCTCAGATATTTATTTTTATTTACTTTAGATATTTGTGATTTATTTATTTGCGATTTTAAAGATAGTTATTTATAAAGATTTCTTTTGGTAATTATAAGAAATGTTCGGATTAGTGATTGCCGAGTTCTTTCTTTCTTTCTTTCTTTCTATTTTTTCAACGACAAACGTAATTCTCAATAACAGTTATTATTTACAAAAAATATACTTTGGAAATGTATTCAGAATTTCATTTATTATTATTTCTAATATAGTCGGAATATTTAGAAGAGTTCGGCAGTAATTCATTCGGCGAATTGAAGCATGCATTTTTCCAAAGGAAACAATTCTTAAATATTTCTTATAGCCGCCATATTTAATTATAGATATCTTTAAAAGCATATATCTTTTTAATAAAGCATTTTTGGGCATATGTTTATACGAACTTTTTTTATTTATTTGATCTCAGTAATACGTAGTATTAATTTGCTTTCAATCTTTTTGAACACCCTATATATATATATATATATATATATATATATATATATATAGGGTGTTCAAGTAGAGAGAGAGAGAGAGAGAGAGAGAGAGAGAGACAAGAAGCTCGTAATCGACTATACCATTATTCGGTGTGCCTATTACAGGTGCAAACTTGAGATTATCGTTGTCATTAAATGCCAAGAGGTGAATGAGATGGATAAAGAGGATGAGGAGGATGAAGTTTTCTTTTATCACCGACCTATGTGGAATATTATTTTCCTTCTTGGATGTAGTCTTCATTAACCCTTTAAGTTACTTAGATTCGATGTTCTACTTCTTTCCATTCATCTTTTGAATATTAGTTTGGGATTTTTATTATTTTAATAATTTTATATTTTCAATCAATGAACATTTGGTATCACTTTTGAATGTCATATGAATCATAATTTTTGTAATTTTTACGTAAGTAAGTAATCGCGATTATTTCTTTCTTTGTTTTCTTTTTTCTTTTTTTTTCTCTTCTTCTTTTATTTTTGTATTATTTTTCGTGTTATTTTCTTTTCTTTTTGTCTTCTGTTTTTTTAATTTATTTCATCGATCTAATTATAATTCAAGCGTACGCGATGAGACTTTATTTTTAAGTGATATAAATTTTATATATCCGGTGAACAAACGGATAATATCGAATGGGAATATTGAACGTTGTTTTATATTTTATTCACTTTAGTCCGAGACGTTATTTATAGACAGTTATTAAACAGTTACCTGTTATAATTTGTGGGAAAAAAAAGGAACGAAGAACAGGACAGAAAAAAGAAAAAAAAAAAACATTGTTTTCTTCGCGTCGTTCGTTTAACAAACTTCTCCTTACGATGATGCAAATAAATATGTTTTTCTTTCTTTTCTTTCTTTATTTTGTGTGTATCTTTTTTTACACACTAAAAACTGCATACTTCTCGCTATAAAAAAAAAAGAAAATAAAAAAAAAGAGAAAAGAAGAAGACCGTTGTAATATCGTCATCTTTAAAACGAAACATATTTGATCAATTTTAATGGACACTTTGTGGTTAATATCCCTTGTAGTTTAGCCCCATAAAGGATTTCAAGGATAAACGACAATTTTCCAAGGATAATTTCTATACGTCTAAAACTTTTGCAAATTTTTTCTCTCTCTCTTTTTTTTTTTTTTTTTTTTTTATAAGGGTTAACGTGTATTATCGAGGTTACTCGTGAGCAAATAGTTGCCTTTATTTTACTACATACTTCACGTTTGTATACATTCTAGATATACGTATACATATACATGTATAATATACTTTGAAATGTCCTCCAAGTAGTCATCTTCTACTCAGTGGTCTCTCTCTCTCTCTCTCTCTCTCTCTCTCTCTCTCTCTCTCTCTCTAATGGTCTATTGTCTTTGCACGAAGGAAATTGAACGAGTGCCACCTAAGAGTGAATGCATTTGCAATTTCAGCGCGCGTGCGCGAGAAAATGAGAGAGAGAGAGAGAGAGAGAGAGAGAGAGAGAGAGAGGGAGAGGGAGAGATACGTAATATACAAAAGAAAGAGAGAGAGAGAGAGTTATTTACACGAGACAATAACGAGTAGATCTAAACGGAAATACGAAAAGAAGAAGAAGACGTGATACAAAGCTATGTACGTACTGTGAGACGTGCCTCCTGTTGTAAAGATGAACATACGTCGATAGTTTTAACAAGAGAGAAAGAGAAAGAAACTAAGAGAAAGAGAAAGAGAGAGAGAGAGAGAGAGAGAGAGAGAGAGAGGTGGAAACGTGTTAACTAGTGCAACCATTTCTGACAGAATGCACGCGTACTCGAGCGTAGTGCGGAAACAGAGTGTGGAGAACATCTCTCTCTCTCTCTCTCTCTCTCTCTCTCTCTCTCTTTCTGTTTTTCTTTCTTTTTTTCTTTCTCTCTTTCTTTCTCATTATTTTTGCCTTTCTCTCTCTCTCTTTCTTTCTCTTTTTCTTTCTTTCTGCCTATGTATGACCTCTTTGTGTTAACGCTCTCGATGTGATACGAAAGATAAAGATAGATGATAGATAGATAGATAGATAGATAGAGAGAGAGAGAGAAAGAGAGAGAGAAAATTTGTCTTTCGATAGATCTCAAGCGTGTAGTACGATCGTGTTAGAAAAGTACCATTGTTTTCTTGTTTTCATTCCGTTTTTCCATTTCA
Organism: Vespula vulgaris; assembly: GCF_905475345.1. Lineage (NCBI taxonomy): Eukaryota > Metazoa > Arthropoda > Insecta > Hymenoptera > Vespidae > Vespula > Vespula vulgaris. The sequence continues at coordinate 2,342,372 of NC_066609.1, forward strand.
CAGATTTTTCTTTTCTCTCTCTCTTTCTCTCTCCTTCTTTCTTTCTCTTTCTTTCTCTCTCTTTATTTTTCTCTTTTGAAATATACCGTATCGTTTAAAAATAGTTATTACGTACACCCGTAGTTATCCCACGTTATTGTTTCTTTATTACATTCTAAATGGGAAAAACTGAAACGAACGAGTTCGAAGAAAATGAGATGAAACGAATTTTCTTCAACGAAATTTTCTTTTCGTAGAAATACATATGTATAATCGTCGATCGTACGTATGTTTGTTTATGCATTTATCTTTTTCTTCCTGTTTCGTTTTTTGTTTGATTTCTTTTTACAATCGATGAAAATTTTCTCGATTATTTATGAAACGGGTTTTGGATTGTAACAGTATAGAATTAATTATTGTTTCAATCGATTAATCAATTTTTATATGAAAGGAATCACGGTGAAAAATTTGAACAGTTCTTTCTAGACACTCTGTATATGTATATATATATATATATGTTTGTTTGTTTGTTTGTTTGTTTGTGTGTTTGTTTGTTTGACTGTCTACAAAAAGGATAGAGATACCTTTCTGTTTTTCATATTCTTCTTTTTTGCTATTTATTTATTTATTTATTTATTTATTTATTTATTTTTTCGTAATTATTGTCTATACAGATCTCTCTACAAAAATGAAAAGAGATTCCTATCTCTTTTTTCTATTCCCTTTTCTTTTTCTATTTATTTTGTTCGGTTAATTCTTTTTAATACATATCTTTCAAAAAAAAAAAAAAAAAAAAAAACGAAAAAAGAAAAAAGAAATAGAGATTCTTTCTTTTTTTTATTTCTATTTTTTCTTTCTCCATTTATTCATTCATTCATTCATTTATTTATTTATTTATTTATTTACTTTTCTTTTAATATCTGTCTATACACCTATCTACAAAAAAAAAAAAAAGAAAAGAAACGAAAGTATGAAAGAAGATAAATATCTCTTTCCTTTATCCCTCCTCTCTTTTCTACTTATTTATTCATCTACTTTCTCCTTTTTAAACATTTCTATTTATTCGAAAAATAAAAAGAAGACTATTGCTTAATCCCTCACACAGGGGATCCAAATTCGCGATACCCTTTTTTTTCCACCCCTTTGTTTTTTTTCCTTATTTTTTATCCCTTCATTTTCTCCTTCCATCCTTTCTTTCTTTCTTCCTTTCTTTTTTGTCCCATTTTAATACATTCGCTTCTTTCCGTATTCTTTGTGAAAGAAAAAGAAAAGAAAAAAAAAAGAAGAAAAAAGTAGCAGAACAAGAAGAAACAAAATAGGATGAGGAGGAGGAGGAGGAGGAGGAGGAGGGGGAGAAGGGGGTGGAGAGAAAACAGAGTAGATAAAAACACGACGAGCTCAATGGTGATAGTAGTGATAGTAGTGATAGTGGTGATAGTGGTGATGGTGTTGATGGTGATGGTGATGGTGATGGTGGTAGTAGTAGTATTACCACTCGATGTGAAAGAAACGACCAACACCTTATGTGAATGAAACTACACACACTCGTCTTGTTTGCACCACTCACAACGATGGGGTTAGATTGTAACTATCTCTTTCTCTCTCTCTCTCTCTCTTTTCTCTCTCACTTTCTCTCTCACTTTCTATCTCTCTTTGTCTGTCTCTCCTTCTCTCTCTTTCTTTCTTCTTTTGAAATACATACAAGACAGACGTTCGTGTACGAATACATTTGAAAGGGACTCTGAAAAATGTCTGCTTTTAATAAATCTTTCAACCCTTATAACAAAAATTATTATATGAAATATTATATGAATATTATGTCAAAGAGTAATAAGAAATAATAAAATGCAATTAAATATCGTATACATATTGATTGGAAATTTATAGAATTTATAGGTACATTTATTTGTTAGATAATAGTCAAGAGGTTTAATAAAAATTCGATCGCTTTCGAAATTTATTTATTTCTTTATGCATTTAAGTTATTTAATTATTTCTTTTCTTTTCTTTTCTTTTCTTTTCTTTTTTTCTTTCTTTCTTTCTATTTATTTGATAACAATCGTAAATTTTTCCTCCTTCTCAGCTATTTTTATCAATGAAATAATGTCTCGTAATTAACGGAGTTAATTGTTATTATGGAAAGATAATAAGAAAGTATAATATAAGTGTAATATAATTAAATGTTACGTTTTATTAATTCAAGAGCAGATATAAAAGATGGAAATTAATTATTCTTAGTAATGACTAATAGGAATTTAATCACTTTTGAAATCTATTGTTTTTTCTTTTCTATTTTCTCTTTTTCTCTCTCCCTATTTATTTCTATTCATCAGCTTTAAAAAAAGAAAACAAAAAAACAGCTGTTCGTATCCTCGATAATTTCTAAGATCTGAATAATAAAAAAAAAAAAGAAAACAAAAAAGAAAGCCTAAGAAGAATAAACAATTAATTTCATTCCAGTATCTCACTTAAGAACATTTTTTTTCTGGCTACCTTTCAACGTCCGTTTCAAAAAAAAAAAAAAAAAAAAAAAAAGAGAGAATAAATAATAATATATATATATATTACTTTGAAAGTGATGTAAGTCGATTTTTAAAAAAATAAGATCACATAACTTGTGATTAATCTAGTGTAAACTTTTTATTTACAACTAGTTAACATTTAATATCTTAAAAGATGCCAATGTTTTGTTCAAATTAAAATTGACGAATGAAAGAAATTTGCGTAGCGATTGATTATAAAAATGGTATAAGTTCAATTTCCATAGTTTAATAATAGCAGTAATTTATGTTAAGTTTAACAATATATAAATATAATAAACGTTAAAAATAAAAATATATTGCTCCTATTTTATTTCTTGTTATTATATATAAACAAAATTGGATCAATACAACATATATTTTAAGTGACATTTAATTTTTCATAATTGAAATTAAATGATTTTTTACAATAGATTAATCATGAAAATTAAGTCCATTTACAGCCGGTAAATATATATTTTAGTTAAATTCGTCTAAAAGAGATTTATATAATCAAATTATATATTGATAAATTAGTAGAAATATTGTCAGACTAGACATAATTAATTTACATTCTTGAATTGATTAATATGCTAATCTTTAATTTTCTCGAAACAATAAAAAATTGATTTGTATTACTTTCAAAATGAACGATCCATACATACATACATACATACATATATATATTTTTTGTTTCCATAATATATTATATATTTACTTATACATTCACGTTTTCAACGAGAGAGAATCCTATTCAAAGTAAGATTAAGAAACAGTATGTGATTCCAAGAGGAGGAAGCCCACATATTTCAACGAATTGTCTTATACGATTTTCTTCTCTTCCTATCTCTATCTATCTATCTATCTATCTATCTATCTATCTATCTATTTATCACATTTATCTATATATCTTTATCTCTATCTCTTTCTTTTTTTACTTATCGTGTCCTCGAACGAGTGAGTATTCGACGAAAAAGCTCATATCGAAAGCTCGATATCGACCATATGTGTGTATACACGCATACACACACATATACGTATATATTATTTCTTTCTCGTTCTAACACACACACATACACACACACACAAATAGATATACATGTATATAACTGAGAAATGGCGTCGTCGTCCTCGTCGTCGTCGTCATCGTCGTCGTCGTCGTCGTCGTCGTCGTAGATCGTTGTAGGTAATGTAATTATCGAATTATACAAAATAGAATAGAGAATTTGTAATGGCTTCCCTAGGTGAAGCCATATAGGAGGTTAACAACTACGTTACCTTCTCGTTGAATCGTGAAGCTTTCGAAATAACTAGTTCCGTCTCAGACGGTGAGAAATTCGACAGTGAGAGATCACCCTGCAAAAATTTATAATACCGTGCTCGTTCGACATTATCTTTCTTTTACTCTCGTTCTTCTTCTTTTTATTTTCTTTTCTTTTTTGTTTCAATCGTAAGGAAAAAGCCGAAAGAAGAGGAAACAAAAATATAGAAAAAGAGAAGAAGGAGATTATGATAATTATTAAAATAAATAACGAAAATAAATGAAAATAAACGACGAGGGAAAATTGTGTTCGTTCGAGAAAAGATTTTTGTGTGGTTTTTTTTTTTTTTTTTTTTTTTTTTTCTTAAATCGATTTCTCTCGATCGATAAATTTTAATCCGTGACCTATATATAATATTTAAATAAATCGTAATTTAGTAAGAAGAAAATAGAAACTTTTGTTATTCGTGATGACAGAGGAAAATAATCGAGAGGACGCCGAGAAGGAACAGGATACGGAGGAGGGGTAAGATTAATCGAATATTTCTATTCGTTGAAAAAAAAAAGTAAAAGAAAAATAAATAAATAAATAAATAAATAAATAAATAAAAAAGAAGCAAAAAAAAAAGAAAAAAGAAGAAAACAATATTATACCGATTTCGCGATAGATTAGATAACAAACTTTCCCTCTCTCTCTCTCTCTCCCTTTTTTTCTTTCTCTTTTTCTCTGAATCTTATCGTACAAGTTTGATCCATCCGGATTGATCAGTATAATCTCGACGTTATCATGAAAATTTCGATATTTATTAGATTTGATTGGCCAAATAAATAAAATGTCGGAATCTTCATTATTTTATATCGGAAATAAACGAACCTCTAATTCGATAATTCTTTCTCCCTTTTTTTCTTTTCTTCTTTTCTTTTTTTTCTTTTCTTTCTTTCTTTATTAATTAATTAAAAATTTATTTATTCAATAATATTGTACGGTTATAAAGTAAAATGTAATGCTGTTTATTTACATATAAATTACTATAGCAGTATTTATTTGCCAATAACCCAATATTATTGCGTACAATGGTATACTATGGTGTTATTTATTTGCATAGAAAATATTGCAGATTTCCAATATCGAAATTAATCGTTTGATCTAATAAAATACTATAGTATTATTTATTTACATGTAATTAACCGTTAATTAACAATTTTTATTTTTACTCTCAAACTTATATTTAATCGTTCCGAAGGATTTCCGTAATACATGATTACATGATTATATGATTTTTATAATTGTATAGAATTTTCTCTTTTGTTTCTCTTTTTTTCTTTTTTATTCCTCCCCCATTTCGATCACGTACCAATATAATTTTCTTATCTCATACGAGTTATAATATCTATTCGTGTTATCGGAATTAGATATATATATATATATATATATATATATATATATATATATATGATTAGATTTAATTCATTGAAAAAATAAAAAGAAGAAAAAAAGGACTAATCTCACTGTGCGTGTCTCTCTCTCTCTCTTTTTCTATTTTAATACAGGAAATGTAAAATGACTATAACGATCGTTTAATTTCTGCGCACCTTCGACACTGTCGCAATAATTGCGTTCGCTTATTTTTCTGTCTTTCTCTCTTTGTCATTTTATCATTTTTTTTTTTTTTATTCCGTATCAGTGAGACCTAAATTGCAGTTGCTGTGTCATAAAAATGCAAAACAATGATGACGACTCGCCATCGTGGTCGTCGTCGTTCCATCTGAATTAATAAAGCTACTTACGTGACAAAATTATCTGCTTGCCAATAAAATTTTATTTCTTATTCTCCTCCCCTTCACTCTCCCTCTCTTTTCCGGTTTTTCTTTGCTGGGAAGGAAGGACGGTGGGGTGTGGTTCTTTCTTTCTTTTTTTTTTTTGTCGAAAGGAAAAAAAAAGGAAGAAAAAAGATATTCGAAATATTCAACCGCATTGATATTTCATCGTGAAAGGATCGCTCGAAAAGGGGAGTGAGGAGGGAGACAGAGGAGAGAGGTGGAGGAAGAGAGGCAGATGGAATTTTTCTGATTGATGGTTTTCCATTAGCTCGATCGAAGGAATATTTTTCAATGCTCAATGATTTTATTATATTCTTCTCTCTCTCTCTCTCTCTTTATATGATATATATATATATATATATATATATATATATATATATTATAGATGTATTATATAGATATATGTAAATATATATATATACATATTTATTATATATGTATATTATATATATATAGATACATATATATGCATATATATAACATATATCTACATATATATATATGTAACGTATATCTAATAAATATATATATATATATGATACATATATATATATATATATATATATACACACATATTACATATATGTGTATATACATATGTATCTATATAGATATCTATATATGTACATATATATATTATATATATATAAATATGTATGTATTTATGTATGTATATATATATGTATGAATATATGTATGTACATATGTATGTATATATGTATGTATATGAAGCATCTGACATTTCAATTTAAATCGACACACGACAGTTTGCTCATTTGCATTTACGAATTTTAAATATCCTAGGATATATTTTAAGCTAAGCCGTTGTTTTCGATTATAAATCGGATTATATATCATCTCTTCTCTCTCTGTTTCGTTCTCTCTCTTTCTCTCTTTCTATTTTCTATGTTTTATTCTCTTTTTTCCTCTTCTGACAGCCATTTACTTTTCTCCTCTTTTTTTTTTTTTTCTTCTTCCTCTTCATTCAAACATTCATAATACATTCTTCAATCTCCATATACGGAAATTAATTATTAACGTGACCTTGACTACCAGGTCAACTTTTATTAATATATTATTAATCATTTTCTTACACGTGTTGCACGTCTATTGAAATAAAATAGAAAAGGAACAAAAGAAGGGAAAAAGAGAGAAATGAAAGAAAGAGCTTTTCTTCTTTTGAATTAACACATTTAATCAATATCAATTTATAAATATATATATATGTTTATTTTATTATTAAAATACATGTTATCACTTCTTATTAATCAAAACATTGAATTTATCATACGTATATTTTCTTTTATATTATCATCCTTTATTATATCGGATAAATGAAAATGTAACACACGTACATTTCAACACAATTTATATTATCATTCCTTGTTAATTGGACCAATGAAAACATATCGTATACATATTCATATATATATATACAAAAGAAAGTTTATAATACAGTAAGAGAACGGCCTTGAACCAATGATAAAACAGTATCCTTTACTAAAACACAAACTGGTTTTTCTCCTGAATCAGTTTTTTCGTATACCGTCGACATGATTATATTCGTTCAATCCCATATTATATACTACATACATAAATATCTACATAAATGGATAAGTAGATAAGTAGATAGATAAAGATATAGATACTGTAAAAAAGGGATAAGGTTCGTTATATAACGTGCTATTATTAACTTCATTTGCCTTCTATTTCCTTTGCTTTTAAATAATGTTTAGAACACACGTAGGAGAACGTTCCCCTCTCTCTCTCTCTCTCTCTCTCTCTCTCACTCTGTGTGTGTGTCTCTTTTTCGCTCTCTATGAATATATACGTATATGTATATATATTGTGTAAATGAGATAGAGGGAGAGGGAAGGACGAACAGTCAGAACATTCATCGTTGACGCATTCAAAGGCAGTAATAAAGTGTTGTGTCTCTTGTTCGTACACGCGTACTGGTTTAAACGAAGATTAACTAACGAGAAATAGATAAATAAATAGAAAGAGAGAGTAAGAGAGAGAGAGAGAGAGAAAGAGAGAGAGAGAGAGAGAGAGAGAAATTATTATAAAAATAATAATAGTAATAATAATAAAAATAATAACAAGAAACGAGCAAAGAGAACGTTCTTTTTATCAATCGTTGATATATTCGTGAATATATATATATATATATATATATATATATATATATATATTATCGTTGGTGTTATTTTATTTTACATAATGATTAATATTTAAGAAGTATTAAATATTAATGATATCTAATTGGTCGTTAATTGGATAAATTTTGTTATATTATTCTATTTAGTGTAATGCATCCTCGTCGTTGTCGTTCAACGAAAATTCATCGCTGCTACGAATAACTAGGAAAACTTTAACAGTAATTATATATATATATATATATATATACTCATTCACATATATGAATATGTATGTATGTATGTAGACGTGCACGAATACATATCCGTACTTCCTCGAACTTAATATCGAGTTTTCCCACTTTGAAACAGTGTAAATAATATATTGAGAGAATGTATAGGAGAGAAGGAGAGAGAGAGAGAGAGAGAGAATGTGTGTGTGAGAGAGAGAGAGAGAGACAGAGTTTCAAGTGTTATAATTAAAGATATGTATCAAAATATTTAACAAGCAAATATAGTATAAAATCTAATCAAATACATACATACGTACGTATATAAATACATATATATATATATATATATATATATATATATATATATACATACATACATATGTAAATTATAAGAATAAAATATAAATTATGAAAAAGTATTAAAAAATATTATATAATATATAAAATATATTAAATGTTATATCATTATTATTTTTATAATTTTTGACGTTTTTTCTTTCTTTCTCTCTATCTTTATTTCTCTTTTACTATCGCTATCATTATTCGACAACGGATTAATGCGGGTCTTGTATTTGTATACAATTTGTCTATCTTTCTCTATCCACATATTCTCCCCACCTCTCTCTCTCTCTCTCTCACACATTCTATTTACTAATTGGAGTACTTTAACGGGCCTTTACCGTCCTTCCAGTATAATCGTACTCGAATCTACGAAGCGGAACGTTAGCGGTTTAAAGTGATCGTGGAAAGCGTGAAACTCTGTTAAATTACGGTTATAATTTTCTATAATAGTATAGGGTTACATGTGTGTAAGATTGTGTGTGAAAGTGTAAGAGACCGTTCAAAGAGATAGAAAGAGGCAGAAAGAACAAGAGAGAAAAAGAGACAAAGAGAGATAGAGATAGACAGGAGTCATGGTAGTGTGACATCGAATATGTATACATGACGGAAACCGAATAAAATTATCACTGTTACGTATTACCGTGATGTTATGTTATCATGTTGCAGATGACATAACTCAGGTGGGTTTTATTTGCCTCCTGTGAAAGAGAGAGAGAAAAAAATAAAAGTATACAGACAGAGAAAGAGAGAGAGAAAGACAGAAAGAAAGAGAGAGAGAGAGAGAGAGAGAGAGAGAGAGAGAGAGAGAGAGAGAGAGAGAGAGAGAGAGAGAGAGAGAAAGAGAAATAGGAAAAAAAAAGTATGTCTTTAACTGTAATGAAGAATATAATTTTTTCTCTCTCCCTCTCTCCCTCTTTCTCTCTGTCTCTCTGTCTCTTTCTCTCTCTTTCTATCTTTATCTCATTCTGTCTCTTTATAACGCGTGAATACGTTCTTTCTCTCTCTTTCTCTCTCTCTCTTTCGTTTCGAACATTTCGCGTAATTTTTGTTAAGAGTGTTATTAGATTTTCCTTTTTTTCTCTTATTTTTTTTTCTCTTTTACGTTCCGTTTTGCCTCGTTCTCATCGCGTTTTCTTTTTTTTTTCTGTTTCTTATTTTATTTTTCTCGCTCATCGAATTTTCATTATTCAGTATGCTTTTCGGTTGTGGAAACTGTAAGAGATGTATGTTCTCGTACTCGAAGAAACCGAGCAACATACCTTGCGGATTAGAATCGAAAAATGTCAAGTAAGTTTTGTTTTTTTCTTTTCCTTCTTCTTTTTTTTTTAATTTTTTTTTTACTTGTTTTTATATATATGTATATGTATATATATATTGCTTTTTGTTCTTTAAAATCAGTAGTTTTGTGTTTAGTTTTGTATTGTTTTTTTCGTATTCTCGTCAAATCAATTCCGCAAGAAACGCTTTCGTGGTGCGTGGTTATGGGTTATTAATGACATATAAAAGGCAAAGTTCACAGTTTATTAATATAGTTTTCTATATGCAAATCCCACTACAGTTCTTAATAGTACTTGTTTTATTATTTCTTTTTTCTTTTCTTCTTTTTTGTAAATAATTCGTTTCAATCTCTCGCCGAGAAAATTTTATCGCGTTAACGTCAGTACTTAACGAGGACGAATAAAAAAGAAAAAGAAAATAATAATATGTAAAAATGATCATTATTTCAATGTATTTTCAAATATTCTATTTTTAATATATATTATCATATTCGTGTCTTTATTATAATATTTGTAAGATAAACTTTTTCTTATTACAAAATATATATCTCTTTCATTATATAATACAAGCAAAATATATTTTCATTATTATTCTTATTATACTTATTATTATTATTGTTGTTGTGGTTGTTATTATTGTTATTACTATAATTTGTTTTAACTTAACGACGTTGTAGATATTTTTAATTGATAATACTAGAACGAACGTAATATCATTCTCTTGGTTATATCGCTGAGTCACTGATGTTTTCGCGAATAATTTTCTATTATTTTCTTCGTACATTTTCGAACGGAATTCGAATTAACGGAATAATTCAAGTTGAATTTGATTATAATATAATATTATAATCGTGTTGAAAAGAGAAGAAAAGAGAGAGAGAGAGAGAGAGAGAGAGAGAGAGGAAACGAAAGAAGAATAAAAAAAAATAATTATAAAAAGCTTTCAACTCAGGCTAGAGACTTCATAATAATACAAAATTATTAACAACACCAACGATACTAACAATAATAACAATAACAATAACAATCGCCATTCTTTTAATGAATATTTTCTTCGTTGATAAAAACGTATACGATACACACACAAATACACACACACACACACATACAAAATACATACATACAAAATTGTTTTATACTCGAAGAAAACAATCTTTTTTTCATTTTTCTACGTTATTATTAAGTAATAGCAACCTTGAAGCAAATTACACTATGAAATTTTCAAAAATGGCGTTCGCTCTTTGCTCTTCCATTGCTTTACATTCCCCTTCCTCATATTCGTTTCTTTTATTTTTTCCAATATGAATATATAATTTCACTTAGGTTGTTTTGCAATTTAGCTACAAACTTTACTACTTCATTACCTTTTCCAAATGTGTTACGTGTAATCTATGTACGTACGAACATATGTACGATGTATATATGTGTACGTGTTAGATAAAAAGAAAGAGAGAGAGAGAGAGAGAGAGAGAGAGAGAGAGAGAGAGAGAGAGAGAGAGAGAGAGAGAGAGAGTGAGAGAGAGAAAGAGAGAGATGCTAAAATACGAAGGATCCTTCTTTCCTGTTCGTGTCCTTCTGCACTTTACAACTATTACGAACACGCATGAAAACTATCATAGACCTTTCGCGTTACAACATCCAATTCATTTTACACGATACCTTCACTCATGTACGCCATTATGAATTTACCTAGCTTCGCTATATACCGCCTAAGTAGAAAACGCGAGATATTTTCTTCTTCTTTTTCTCCTTTTTTTTTTCGCAATTTTATTATCTGTCGGCTATATTTTCCTTTTTTTTTTCTTTCCTTTTTCTTTTTTTTTTTTTTTTTTTTTTTTCTTTCACGTCCTAGTATCGCACCATCGTTTTCATAAAATATTGAACGGATGAGGGAAAAAGATGACGGATAAAAAGAGAGAAAAAAAAGAGAGAGAGAGAGAGAGAGAGAGAGGTTCTAGCATAAATATTTTTCGAATAAATTCCTTCTCTCTCTCTCTCTCTCTCTCTCTCTCTCTTTCTCTCTTTCTTTTTCTCTTACTCTTTCTTTCTTTCTTTTTTGTTTAGAAAAGTTCAATTATATCAATACTTTATAATTTATTCGTTTTGATTTCACTTAACTAGGTTTACGTGTTCTATCTATATGCATAGTTACATGTATAAATATATACATACATAGAAATTGAATGTAATGCGAGGAGTTGACTTAGGACATAGTACGAAACATGATCTAAAGTTTCTACTTCTCTTACCGTCTAACATAAATATCTTCAGAAGTTCTAGTCTCTCTCTCTCTCTCTCTCTCTCTCTCTCTCTCTGTCTCTCTTTCTCTTTGTTTCTCTCTCTATTTCTGTCTCTGTCTTCGTTAATCGTTTAATGATATTCCTACTTGCGAACATTCTATTCTCAACGCATTGTTATTTCGTCGTTAGACTTTCTACCTATTGTCATCCATCAAGAACATTGTTAACTCATACATATACAAAGACACACATATTCGTCCAACGCACATGCCCACGTGCCATTAGAATAATGAATATTTATATAAAGATCGTAGTAAAGATCATATTTCCATAATTTTATTTAACGATCTATCGTCGTCTCTAATTAATGTATCGCGATAGATATTATAATATATGTATGTTTGTTGTGAATTCAAAGAAAAAAGAAATAATTAAAGAAAAAGGAAAGAAGAAAACCAAAATAATCCAAAGAAGAAATGAATGACGAAACGAATGGCAACAAATAGAATGATGTAATATTTTTCATTATGATAAAGTTCATTTTTTCGTATTTTTATATATATATATATATATATATATATATATATATATATATTGCTATATATACATATATATATATATTTCGCATTTATATGTATTTATGTATTTATGTAAGTACGCGCATGTAACACGTGGCAATATATGAGAATACATTTTTTTTCTGTGTCTCTTTTTATTTACTCATTCTCATTCATATATATATATGTGTGTGTGTGTGTGTGTGTCTGTATGCAATTTTATACATATATAAAAATTAATTTGTTCGCACGTGACATCGATTATATAGGTAAAAAGAGAAATAAATAAAAGTAAAGGATGAAAGGGATTATATATTTCTTATTCTCTTTTCGTTTATATATATATATATATATATATATATATATATATATATATATATACACACATATATATATTTTTTTCTTTCTTGTGGTTTTCACTTACGAAATTCCTATCGAAATTCCTCGAAAATTTTTCTCGACCAGAGATATCACGAAAATTTAACGAATACTTGTCGGCTTTACTGGAATAACTTTAACCATAATCTTACTACCTATGTGAATATATACATACATGTATGTGTGTACGTATATTTACATAAAAAAATTTTGTCTTTGATAAACGACAGTATTAAAAAATAATGTATTCAGTTGAATGCAAATGATTCAATTAAGTGCAATTCATTGTAATTCATTAAGAAAAAAAAAAAAAAAACAAGTAAAATAGTACTTACTGATTTATCATCGAATTGTATTTATTATCGTGCTACATAAATTTATGATATATGAAATATGTTTTAGTTTTAAGTAAAGAGCATTAACTTTAGGTAAAGCAATTCAATGATATTTATTATCAATCGATATATATATAATATAATTCAAAAATATATATATATATTTTATATATATATAAAATAAAAATTTATATATATATTTGTACACACACACATATATATATACATTTATATATGTATTTTTTATATATATTGATATTTATATATAAAATTATACATATATTCTTTTTACGTATATGAACGTGACAAATTATGTCGATAACTAACAATAAGATAAAATTGATCGTACTCGGTACAATTCTTTCCCCTCTTTCCCCTCCTTCTCCTCTTTCCTCCTCCACAACCACTATCATTCTCTTTTCCCCTTTATCAGCATCCTCTTTGCATTGGGTTTGCGTTACACCCACATCTAGTTAACCGATCTCTCGATCCGTACCATTATTAGTCTCGAAGGAAGGGTGGTAATTACCGGATATGCCATTAATTGAGGCTTTAACTGAGAATTACTTAAGTGAATTTTACTTATTCGTGCTATTCTAAGTATCATCTTACTGCGAATACACGAATACTATTGTTGTTAAATATCATCAATGATCGGAACGCGTATACAATTGTTATTAATGATCGAATATTAACAAGAAATAATCATCGTTAATTAATAATAAAATTTATTAATTATCAATGATCGAATATTGAATGTAAAATGAAGGATGTCGAATAATGATAAATTTTATTTTCGATTTCAAATTTGAATAAATTCGTATAGAAAAGTAAAGATGAAGAAGATAGAAAAAAAAGTAAGAGATAAAAACGGTCTATATAAGTCAATTACTTAAGTAACCATCGTCTAAAGGAACTTTTTATTCGATACGAATATAAAACGAATTAAATCGTACGAAACTTTGCCAGGACAAAATGTTTACCAGAGAATTTAATTTATTATACTAATTAAGTATACGTCTAACATGCCACCCGGGTCGAGTGTTATTATTTTAGTAAAATTTACATATACATTTTAAATGTATATATGTATTTGGTAAATTTACATGATATATGTATATAGAAGAGCTCATTCTCTTGCATTCTCTACGTTCACTATTAATTTAGAAATTATCTAAAAATTACTTAACGTAACGTTGAATTATATGTCAACGTTTAATTACTAACGCTTATTAGTTTTCATTAATCTTTTCGTAGGAAAACAATTTCTGTAGAAATTTATCTACTTATATAATAATTCTCATATATATATGTATATATAAATCATGATCGTAGATATTCTATGTGATCATTTAAAGATCATTTCACAATGTTAAATTATATTATCAATTATTTATGAATAACGATATAATTCTCTACAGAAAAAATTATTTATCGACTCTTAATCATTAACTAATTAATAATGTTTGTGCCTGTTTTTTTTTTCCTAAGAAAATTATTTTTATTTCAGAAATTTATATGTTTATTCAATAATATCTCTTCATCGATCAAATTCTAATACGATCATAAAGATCTTTGGCGTAGATGAGTTACTCATTACATTGCGATCATCGATTAATACATTTTAACATTATAGATGGTTGTTATATAAAATAGATTTGGCTTGTGGGTTAAATCGGCTTCTAATTAAATCGGATTGGAAGGCGCGTTCGATGGAATTTAATGCGTTTGTACAAACATAAGTTCGATAATTTAGGAAAGATGATAATAATAATAATAATGATTATTATAATAATAATAATAACAATAATAATAATCTTTTATAATAATTTTTACATTAATTGTATAATAATTTTATAATTTTTTATAATAATAACAACAACAACAACAACAACAACAACAACAACAACAATAATAATAATAATAATAATTTTTTATAATAATTTTTACATTAATTGTATAATTTAATAATTTTTTATAATAATAACAATAATAATTAATAATAATAGTAATAGTAATAATAACAATAATAATTTGTTCTAATAATAGTAATTATTGTTATATTATTTCTAATAATAATAATAATTATTATTATTATTATGTAATTAATATTTAATTATTATATAATAATTGAAATACTATTATTATTAGCATCGTAAATTAATTATATTACTGTTATTAATTATATATTAATAATAATTGTTATTATTATATATAGGTTAACAAAATTATTTTCGATCACTTTTCATCATTCTTTCATTATCGATGGATCGTTTTCTCTCTCTTTCTCTCTCTCTCTTTTTCTCTCCTCTTTTCATTTTCCTCTTTCTCTCTTTTTTTTTCTTTTTCTCTAATCGATACAGTAAATGATTGAAAGTTACGAGGTCCCTTTTTCTTTCGTAAAGAAATTGCTACGTTCGTTCAATGTCAGCGAAAAGCAACGAGGCGCACGTTATTTAACGACAGAGAATATCGAAATAAGAGACTTTTATCGACAAACCGACTGTGATTTTTGACCCTTGAACTCTTCTTCCACTTCATAGTTAAGTACTTATGTATATTTATACAATTATATATATATATATATATATATATATATATGTATATATGTATGTATGTATGTATGTATGTATGTATGTATGTATGTATGTATGTATGTATGTATGTATGTATGTATGTATGTATGTATGTATGTATGTATGTATGTATGTATGTATGTATGTATGTATGTATGTATGTATGTATGTATGTATGTATGTATGTATGTATGTATGTATGTATGTATACGTTTTTTTATTCCTATGTAACTGTATATATGTCCTTCCTCTCTGTAGATAAATATGTATTTGTGCATGTGTGTATGTCCTTCTTCTTCGTTCATACGTACTTACATACATTATGTAACCATATGTATATTTATGTAACTATCAATGCGTATGTGTGTGTGTGTGTGTGCGTGTGCGTGTTATGCAAGAAAGATAAAGAAAAAAAGAAAGAAGAGAAAAGGAAAAAGGAAGTCAAAACAATAATAGTTAGAGAGAGAAGAAAATACTTCCTTACTTTTCTTTTTTTCTTTTTCTTCCTTTTTTTCTTTTTCTTTCTTACCTTCATTATCGTCGCGTTTCACTTAGAAAAAGTATTAATAATTGTTTGTGAAATACGTAACGGGCGATCGTTATGTGAACGCTAGTGTAATAAGAAAAAAGAAAAAAAAGAAAGGAGAGAGATAGAGATAGAGAGAAGAGAGAGAGAGAGAGAGAGAGAAAGAGAGAGAGAGAGAGGGAAGATGAAAATTTATTATTATTTTATTTGGAACATAAATGATATCGAATCGTACAAAAATAAGTATCCTTTTTTTTTTACTCTCTTTTTTCATTTTCTCATCATATTTTTTCTTTCTCTTCTTCTTATCGGAAAATCATTGGAGAGAAATAAAGCAATAGAAGTGTTACGAGATAATAGAGTTAGTATTTGACGGTGGCCGAAAGTTTCGAAGTGATTTTAAAGATCGATTACTCTCTTTTTTCTTTTCTTTCTATTTCTTTTTTCTTTTTTTTCCGTAGACTTCGCAGACTTCGCAGTAGTTAGACGATCTAGAAAAAAAGAGAATATGATGAAAAAAGAGAAAGAAAAGAAAAGAAAAGGAAAAAGGAATAGAACGAAAGAGTAATCTGACTTTTAAAATTCGTCTAGAAACTTTTTCAGGGAATCCCGAGCGTAGTGTATCTTTATACGTAAAATCTCGTGGAAGCTCTATTTTTTCGTTTTAATTTCTCATGTCTGTTATCACAATAAACGCAGAGAAAAAGAAACGAATAAAAAGGAGAGAAGAAAAGAAAAGAGAAAATAAACGTAGAAAGAGAAAATAAAGTAAGAAGTGGTATAAAAGATTATCATATTAAAATCTATAATACACACACATACATTTATGTATATATATATGTATATATATACACACATATATATATACACATGTATACATACATATTCTTTATATATATATACACTACTATATATATATAAATTTCTTAAATTACTATATATACATATATACACACATTTATATATATATGTATATTTCTAATATATTTATATAATATTCTATTGTATTATATATGTATATATTTATATATATTATATTACATATATATACTACTATATATATACACTTTTTTTTCATGTAAATGTTCAAAAAATTTCCATAAAAATCCTCCAAAAATTTCCTCTCGAAATATCTCGATAACAATACTCGTGGTAGAAAGAGAAAAAAAACGAAGAAACTGAGAGAGAGAGAGAGAGAGAGAGAGAGAGAGAGAGAGAGAGAGAGAGAGAGAGAGAGAGAGAGAGAGAGAGAGAGAGAGAGAAAGAGAGAGAAAGATTCAGTCTCGTGCCGGAAAATTTTCGACGATATGCATTTCGATATTTTGCAACTATCGAATCGAAAATCGACAAGATTTCCCGATATCGTGCTACTCGTTTGTTACGTTTGGCACGATCGTGTACCATACATAATATATATGTATGTATGTATCTATATACGTATCTATCT
>NC_066609.1:2365000-2367500 GCF_905475345.1 Vespula vulgaris
CGAACGTCATCACCGATCCAAACATTTACATGAGTTTACTCAATTGAAATCATTCTGATTTAAATTAATAAAAAAGAATATTTCGTTTTTATTAATGGCGAACAACAATCGATAAAACCTTTCTTTCTTTCTTTTTTTTTTTATTTTATTTTTTTTCCTTCTGATACCATTATATCGATAACGAGAAATCATTCGTTTTATTGCAATACTATGTAAAATGTTTTAATGATTTTTTTTATTAGAAATGATATTTCGTATTAACGATAAGACAATAGTGAAGAAACACATTTGTGTGTGTGTGTGTGTGTTTGTGTGTATATATATATATATTCATTATTAAAAATAATTTTCTTTTTTTATTTAACATCGAAGAACAGTATTTGCAATCGTAATTTTATGTTCTTCTTTCTCTCATTTCTTTTTTTGAAAATGAGAAGAAAAAAAGATAAAAAATACAAAATAGAAGAATAAAAAAATAAATAAAGAGAAAAAGAGAAAAAAGAGAAACATTATACGTCACGGTAAAGTTTCATTCGTGATGAATCGAACGCGATTTTTTTTCTCTTTTTCTCTCTTTTTCTTTTTCTTTCTTTTTTCTTTTTTATTTCCATAGACATTTATACATGAGACGAATTAACGTGAACGGTTATATCAACATTTTTCCAACTACTTTTTACTAACAGAAAGAAGGATGAAGAAATATGGAAGCGAAAGAAATAGAGAGAAAGAAAGAGAGACAGAGAGAGAGAGAAAAGAAAAATTGTGCTCTTTTCCGTCTGGATTGAGATAAAAGGAAAATTTTTAATTAACGCGCAAACCAGCTAAGAAGGTCTCGTCGACGGCAAAAACGGAGTGCGACGAGGCAATTGAACAAATTTTTACTAACCTCCCACCTCGTACCACCCTTCTCCGACCATGCTTTTCTTTCTCTTTTTTCTTTTTCATTTTCATTTTTTCTTTCTTTTTTTCTTTCTTCCTTTCTCTCTCTTTTTTGTTCCTCTTGAAAAGATGCAGAAGCTAGAAGTTCTTTCTCTCTCTCTTTTTCTCTCTTACTCACACTTTGGAGATCGTCTCAATTCTACTCAACTTTTTTTGCCAAATGTCGAAGCACAGTGGGGTAGAAGAGAGAAGTACAAAATAAAAAAAAAAAGGGAAAGAAAATAAAATACAAATAAAAATAAAAATAGAGTGTACAACTAGTAGAATATACAGGTTGGATCGAAAAGAAAAAAAGATGAAAGTTCTTTCTCTATTGCGACTTTAAAAATCGATTAGAATATTCTGTCTTTTTTTTTTTGCAGGCTAGTGATATCTAATATTTTTTGCAAATTTCCTTTTTTATTCTTTTCAAATCGTAAAACTACGAGCCTAACAACTGCAAGGTCGAATGAATCCCGAGAGAAGAGTAAATCGATTTTTCCAGAATCACCTGGAAACTTTCTTTCCCTCCTCTTTTTTTTTTTAACTCATCTAGCAACTTTTTGCTCTCATCCCGTAGAACAAAAAAGAGAAAAAAAAACGAAAATAATGAAAAAAAAAGGAAACAGAAAAAAGTGATTTTTCGAATCATCTAGGAACTTTTTTTCGACCCACTTAGGAACTTTAACCTTTCATCCTGTGAAAAACAAGAAAAAAAAAGTAAAAAAAAAGAAAGAGAGAGAGAGAGAGAGAGAGAGAGAGAGAGAGAGAGAGAGAGAGAGAGAGAGACCTATACAGAGAATTAAGCAGTAGGTAGCAGATAAATGCGTGAAGTAGATGGGATGTGAGAGTGGGAGTGAGAGTGGTAGTGAGGTCGAAGAGTGGGGATGAGAGTAGGGGTGGGAGTGAAGAGTTAAGGCTGTATGCTGCCGTTGAAAAAATTTTTAAAATGGGTCAAACCTTTTTATCCGGCTTTCAATTTCTCAATGAGCCGTCGTCGTATCCTTATTCTTCCCTTTCATTCTCACTCCGTCTCTCACCCCCTCACCCCCTCCCCTCCTCACCCCCTTATTTTCTTCTTCTCTTAGCGCTTGCTTTTTCCCTTTTCCATTGTGATAGCTCTACGCGAAATTGACTTCGTCTTCTTCGTCGTTTCTTTTTCATTTTTTTCTTCCCTCTCTCTCTCTCTCTCTTTGTTTCTGTCTCTCTTTTTTGTCTTCTCTTTTCTTCGCTTTTTTTTTCCTTTTTTTTTTCTCTTCGTCACCGAGCCGCGTCGATCCATAACGAGAATATCTTTCGTATCTTAGAGTTTCTTTTAGGGTGCTAACAAATGCAATTTAAGTTTTATGAAGTAGCGTTCCCTCAATTCCCACACTAGATCCCAATCCCACCTTAAAATCACCTGCTCAAGTACCAACCTTACTAATTACCTAACTTAGATACAATAATCGGTGATAATAATAAATTAGAAAAATATGTATGTGATAGTAATGTAATTTCGAAATGTGATGAGGACAATAAGTTGGGAATGTTCTATTTTTGTTTTGTTTATTTTTGTTTTCGATCGCATTTTAATCTGTTT
>NC_066609.1:2372500-2400000 GCF_905475345.1 Vespula vulgaris
AAACCTTTCGTTAATACACGTTAATATCTCTCTACGCTGGAAATTTTTGTCTCTTCGGTAGAATTTTATAAGGGGGTGGCGGATAAGATTTGTCGGATACACCGTATGCAAACGTTTAAAAATTTTTTTTGTGTTTTTTTTTTTTTATAGTGGTAATTAAAAAGAAGAAAAGAAAAAAAAGACATTAAGATAAGACACGAATTCCAAATATATTTACCTAACTTCGTTTGAGCAATGGGTACACTTGAATTTTTGCTGAAGGAAAAAAGAAAAACTAAATATAAATTCGAATAAATTAAAAAGAAAAAAAAAGAGAGAGGGAGAGAGAGAGGGAAAGAAAGAAGAAAAGAACACGAAAAAAATGATACGATTTCTTCCAACAAAAGAAGAAGAAAAAAAAGGCAAAAAAGATCGAATTACGCGAAAAAGAAATTATCGCGAGACTTCTTTGAGAAAAAATCGAATTTTTTGGAAGAAATTAAAATTGAAAAGGAAAATTTAAGAAGAAAAGAAAAGAGAAAAGAACTGTCGTTCTCGAACGAACGATATATATATATATATCGATATATCGTAAGGAACAATCGAACTATCGATGAACAATCGACATTCTATATTTCTCTTTGATCGACCGAATGATCGAACGATCGATCTATCTTTCGATCGATCGATGTAAATCAAGATTGAATTCGATTATGTGATATCGTATTTCGTCGTAGGTTTGCAACGATTTCGATATGTTTGAACGTTTACGCATTGATTCGAGAAAATAGAGTTAACGAGTGGCGAACAGTTTGAAGCAATTAACCCGTGTGCTATCCGTCATCTGCCATCGTTGAAATGCTGATCGATCGTAGAACCCGCACAGAAACACACATACATATAAATGCACACGAAGATATGTACACACGGAGAGATATTCCCTGTGATTTTCAATTGACGTGCGTCGTTACGAATGTTTCATATATAACTTTAAAGAATCGGTTAAGTTATTGTCAACATTTACATCGTTACATATATTTGTATCTATTGTATACATAAATATATATATATATATATATATATATATATATATATATATGTGTGTGTGTATGTATGTATGTATGTATAATATACGTATATACATATATATGTGTGTATGTATATATATATATATATATATATATATATATATGTATGTATGTTGTTTATGATATTACATAGTGAAAAAAAATAAAATATCGACGCTACTACGTGCACAGGAACGTTTATATTTATTTTTTTTTCTTTATCCACTTTTTGAATTTCTCTTTCTTTCTTTTTTTCTTGACAAAACATACAGAATATTATTTCGTTATTTCTCGATCGAACGATTTGATAAAATATCCGCTATATTGTTTCTGATATTAAATAACACAACGATAAGAAGAGAACGGAACTCGCGTTTATTATTTCAATTTTTTCTTTCTTCATTTCTACTTTATTTTATTTTTACTTTACATTATTTTATTCGATTTTTCACTTTTTTTTTCTCCGGTTCTTTTTTTCTTTTTTTTTCTTTCTTTCTTTTTTTTTTATTTTTTTTTTGTTTTTGAAACAATACGAAGACCTTATTATCGATATTTTTATTTTGAATTTGGATAGTGCGACGATAGATATCGTAAGACGAATATCACGAAAATACTTCCCAGTCTACTACTATCTCTCTCGTCAATGAAATTTCGTAATTTGCAAATTGCTTTCCAAGAGCGCGTGTAAACCGGGTTTAGAATTCCACAGCTCGAGATAGCGATCATGACAGAGAGAGAGAGAGAGAGAGAGAGAGAGAGAGAGAGAGAGAGAGAGAGAGAGAGAGAGAGAGAGAGAGAGAGAGAGAGAGAGAGAACATATGATCTTGCAACTTTTCCAATTTTCACATACATGTTAAATAAAATAGCTAGAGATAGAAAGAGTGGGTGGGATTATAGATACGACAAAAGCTTTATCTTTTAGACGAAAAAAAAAAAAAAAAAAAGAAAAAAGAAGAAGAAAGGAAAAGAAAGGAAAAATATAATTCATCTTTTGAATCAGTTATAAAAGAGATAATATATCCTAATCGCGATGAACTTCTTTGAATATTCATTATATCCTATATCCTTTTTCGAACGAGCCGAGCAGAAGAGGGTTTTATTTTGGAAATAAAATGATTTGTTTCATCTTTGAACGGTGACTGCGTATCTCTGTTCGTGACAGCTTTCTCGAAAGAGAAAGAGAGAAGAAGTATAACGTACAAAATTCGTAGCCATCTCAAACGCAGAGTACGATATGCTTTTAAAAAGAGGAAGAAAGATGAAGAAGAGAGAGAGAGAGAGAGAGAGAGAGAGAGAGAGAGAGAGAGAAGATAAAAAAATAAAGAACTGAAAGAGAGAGAAAGAGAGAGAAAAAAAAAAGATAGAAACTCTTTGAATACTTAGCGACGAAAGCGTGCGATGTTTTAAAACGTTCAGTTGTTGGTGATGGTAGGTGTATATGTACAAAGGAAGAAAGAAATAGAGAGATCATTTAGATCCTGATGACTCTCAAAATAAGAGAGAAAGAGAGATCATTTGTATTCTGATGATTTTCAAAAGAGAAAAAATAAAAAGGTCAATCGCGTTTATACGGAAACTATCTAGCATGAAAGATTGGGATTCTAAAACAAACAGCTGTTGTTCTGGTATAATATATTCTTTTGCATAAAATATACATAAATGCATATATATATATATATATATATATATATATATAGTACTTCTATAGATTTAGGTTTATGTATAAGTTCATGTATTGAATCAATCAGTTAGTAAGTTAGTCAGTAAGTCAATGAGTTAGTCAGATATTAGAAATTTTAATTATCTTCTATAAAATGATAAATGATCTCAGTTGATCTCCGTGTCGCGAACAAAGTAGATTAGAGAATATTCGCTTAAAGCTTAGAAAGTGAGAAACCTAACTGCGTCGTACACGAAGAAAGAGAGAGACAGAATGAGAGAGAGAGAGAGAGAGAGAGAGAGAGAGAGAGAAAGGGTGGGGGACGTTTATGCGAAAGTCAGGCAAGAGCAATCGATATCGAACGAAACGCAACGCGTAGATATACGAAAGAGGTCTCTCTCTCTCTTTCTCACTCTCTCATACTCTCGTTCTCTCTTTCTCTCTCTCTCTCTCTCTTTCGTTCTCTCTTCTAAGCTGAATTTAGAATCGCACTAATGCCACTTTCGTGGCAATTTCTTACTTACTTCCTTCCTTCCTTCCTTCCTTACTTACTTCCTTTCGTTCAATTAACTTTGGAGTCGCTGTGAGAAACAGCACGTCGCACAGCTTAGATTATTAATCCGTTTTACAGGATGTTTTTGTTGAAAGGAAAAAAGAAAAAGGAAAAGAAAAAGGTAGGGAAAGAGGAAGGAAACAAGGAAAGGACTAAAAATACGAAATATAAAAGGAAAAATAAAATTGAAAGAACTAGAGAGAGAGAGAGAGAGAAAGAGAGAGAGAGAGAGAGAGAGAGAGAGAGAGATAAGACTTTGAGTGGTCTATAAAAAAAGAACAAAAAAAAAGAAGCTTCTCCTTTTTTTATTTTATCTTCTCTCTCTCTCTCTCTCTCTCTCTTATCGTGAGTTTCGAAGTACGATGCTCGTCGCACGTTGTCCTACTATGTAAGCGTAAGATTATTAGTCCATTTTCAAGATGTTTCGCGAGTAGAAGGAAAATGAAATAAATAAAAAAGGAAATAATAAGAAAATATAAAAGAAAAGAAAATTGAAAGAAAGAAAGAAAGAAAGAAACGAGAGAGAGAGAGAGAGAGAGAGAGAGAGAGAGAGAGAGAGAGAGAGAGACAGAGATACACATACATAAGATTGTACGGTTTATGAAAAAATAAATGCTTTTCTTTTATTCCATTTTATCTATACCTTCTCTCTCCTCTCTTTCTTTTTCTTTCTCTCTTTTTCTCTCATTGTGAATTTCGTAGGACGATGTTCGTCATACACTAGCATCTACCACCATCTTTCTTCTCTTCGCTATCGCGAGAAACGATATCCACTATGCTCAGTGTCGGAGATTAAAAAGGGAACTCTAAACCCACTTGAAAGCTTCTCTCGAGCGTCGATATTACCAGACAGAGAGAGAGACAGACAGTTAGACAGACAGACAGACAGACAGACAGATGGAGAGAAAGAGAGAGAGAGAGAGAAAGTAGACGAGAGTTCCGTTCCGTTCCTCTCATCTCTCATCTCTCATCTCAATAAGAAACGTGGAACGTCGATTCATCTTTCAACGAAATCCTCTATCTCTCTCTCTCTTTTTCTTTTTATCTCGCTCTTTCTATTTCTTGTGGTAGCGTGCAATTCATTCTTAAGGAAAATCATTCTTCAGTATGTTTATTTCGAGAAATGGATCACTCCTTTCGAATTTGAATATGAGTTTGTGACGCGTTTTTAAATGTTGGTTGGTTGGTTGGTTGTTGATTGTTGATTGTTGATTGTTGGTGGTACAGTAGTGGTTGTAAATACTCGCGTTTCAAGACGCATATACGATGACTGTCGATATTTAGTCAGACTTTTACACTTCGATTTAATCGTTCACGTTTGTATAGAAAATTATTTGAAAAGAGCGGGAAAATATTGTTCCTAGAAAATTTGTCCCGTCGCACGATTTTGTTCGTTATTATATTTTATGATTATCGTATTAATCATTTAGTACATAATTTAGTTCGTATTTTATATATATATATATATATATATATATATATATCGTGTATTTCGCATTATTTATTTATTTATTTATTTATTTATTTATTTTTTTGTTTCTTTCTCTCTTATTTTTATCTCGTAATGTCTCTCTAATTATTCTCCCATATTCCTTTTCTTTCTTTCTCTATTTCTTTATTTATTTCTTTCTATTTGACATCGTTCAATCATCGTCAAATATATCTCTACGAGTATATAACGAGTGATAATACAATATTTGATGTTAGAACGAATCGAGAAAAACAAATTACTCGATGTGATATATCGATGAACATTAAGAATGATTTATCTCTTATATGTTTACAAAAAGATATAAATAAAATTTAAAAATCAAGTGAAACACTTCCTATCGTAAAATAGAAACGTTCTTCTTCTTTCTTTTTCTTTTTTCTCTCTTTTTAAATCTCCTACGAACGTATGTATCTCGTCGGACGAGTTTTAATTCGGAAAAATAAATATAAACGTTACAAATAAAAGATATAATTACAGTTTTTTCGTTGATGCGATTTAAATGAACGACGAATGAGCGAACGTCGTTTTAAGTACTAACTGTGCTACTGTACGATTCCTCGATCCCTCATCCTCAATCCTCGCACTCACTCGCACACAATCGTGCTCTTACTGTTTCACCCCCTTACCCCTTCACCCTTCACCCCCTCACTCCTCCCCCGTCCATCTCCCATGACTTCCGCGTCCTTAAATAACAACAGTCCATTTTGTTCTCATCACTTTTACAAGGGTAGAATCGAGAACTCGGGGATAGTTCTTGAAAAAGAAAAAAAAAGAAAGAAAGAAAAGAAAAAGGAAAAAAGGAAGAAAAAAGAAAAAAAAAATATACGGAAGAGAGGCAAGCTTCGTTAGTTACCATCAACGAACGTTATCGATTGACGAACACTTATAATCATTAGAGACCAAAAAGAAATAAGAGAAGAAAAAAGAAATGAAATAAAAAAAACAATACGAACAACAAATAAGAACAATAAGAAAGGAAAAGATAGTACGACACGCGAGTAGATACTTTACTCTTTCATCGTGCAATTGCAATTACTCTGCGACGATCGCACTCGTGTTGAACGTAAGACGAACAACGAAAAGGAAAGAAAAGGAATACGAAGAAAAAAGAAGAAAAGGAAGAAGAAGGGGAGAAAAAACATTCATAGAAAACACATAGATAAATAGTGTTCCAACGACGTTAGAACAGCGTTAGGAGAAGGGTACATCTTATCGGGAATGATTCCTACGTCTTTTGAGATACGATAGGGGTGGATAAAGGAAGAAGCGATAGAAAGAGAGATAGAGAGATAGATAGATAGATAGATAGATAGATAGATAGATAGATAGATAGATAGATAGATAGATAGATAGATAGATAGATAGATAGATAGATAGATAGATAGATAGATAGATAGATAGATAGATAGATAGATAGATAGATAGATAGATAGATAGATAGATAGATAGATAGATAGATAGATAGATAGATAGATAGAGAGAGAGAGAGAGAGAGAGAGAGAGAGAGAGAGAGAGAGAGAGAGAGAGAGAGAGAGAGAGAGAGAGAGAGAGAGAGTAGGTAGGCTTGTATAATAAAATCGGCGGAGGAAGAAAAAAATCGCACGTGTTTGCCCTTGCCGAACATGACGAGGCAATACATGTACATCAATATATACATATAATATATATATATATATATATATATATGTATATATATGTATGTGTGTGTGTGTATATATATATATATATATATATATATATATATATATATATAAAGTAGAAAAGCAGAGGTAGGCACACATGGTTTCTTCCACCTCTCTTTCCAAGCACATATACGTATACAAAACTATGTGTTAGTAATATTGGTTGGTTTAGTGTATCGATATACACATATCTATATACATATGTATACATATACATATACACGTAAAGAGGATAAAGGGTGAGAGAGAGAGAAAGAGAGAGGGAGAAGGAGAAGGAGAAGGAGAGAAAGAGAGAGAGGGAAAGAGAGAGAGAGAGAGAGAGCATGATAAAAGGGCGCATGTCTGACCGAAGAGAACGAGAGTGGGAGCGAGATAGGCGGTAGGAGTGGGAGAGAGAGGCATAGTGTCGTTATTTCTCTTTCTCTCTCTTTCTCTCCCCCCTCCTCTCTCTTACTCTCTTTAGCCAACCCCTAACGGCAGAGCAAGCTCCGAAGCAACCGGCATTGCTGAGCCCTGGTCACTAGTCCGAGCAGTCTACCCTGTCACGGCACGTTGCTCCTGTGTTCTCTCATCCCCACTAGGACTAATTCACGGTAAAAGAGAGAGAGAGATAGAGAGATAGAGAGAGAGAGAGAGAGAAAGCGAGAGAGAGAGAGAGATAGACACACCTACGTGTATATATATATATATATATATATATATATATATATACATACGTACGTACATAAATACATATATAATACAATATATAAATACATACATATTTACATACATACATATATAAATAAATACATAAATACATACATACTTACAAATATATACTTAGATATATATAATACATACGTACATGCATATATAACGTGCATACGTGCATATGTATGCATATATTCCTCCAACTATTCTTTCCCTCTTTTTCTTTCTTTTTTCCTTTCTATCTTTTGTCTCTTTTTCCCTCTCTTTCTCTATTTGTCTGTCTCTCCACCACCGACAGCCAATCCTTTTTCGCACGCGCGCGTAAGGTCCACGTAGGGTGGCAAAGCCAGTGCTAACGATTAGATCCAGCCGGTCTCTCTCACTCTCAACGAGTTCTACGTATCTCTTTCTCTTTCTCTCGCGCGCTCTTTCCTCTCTCTCTCTCCTTCTCTCTTTATCTCTTTTTTTCTTCCTCTCTTTCTCTCTCTCTCTCTCTTTCTCTCGAAAAAGTCTCTAAATGTGCCGGTCCCGTTCTAAACGTGTGAGATTGTTAAGGGAACGTATCCGTCGGAACAAGGACAAACAAACTTTAAATATCATCACCCTAATATAATCCAAGCTTACCGCAGGTTGCGGGGTGGTTAGAGAAGAGTATAGGATACTAGTACTAGTACTAATAGTAGTAATTGTAGTAGTAACAGTAGTCGTAATAGTAGTAGTACGAATACGAACAAAACTGGATGTATGAATATTTCTAATTGGATTTCGATACGGAATCGAAGGAAGGAAGGATGTGAAGGAAGTGATGAAAGGAAGAAAGTGAAGGAAGAAATAAAGAAAAGAAAAAGAAAAAGGAGGAAGCAAGGAAGAAAGTGAAAGAAGAGAAGAAGAAGAAAAAGAAGAAGAAAAAGAAGAAGAAGAAGAAGAAGAAGAAGAAGAAGAAGAAGAAAAATAATAATATAAAGCAGGAAGACATTTATCAAGGACGGACAAACTTTACGATAATTTATTTCACATTTGTCGTCGACGGACATTGCGGTTTATTTCTATTTCCTTCTTCTTTTTTTTTCCTTTCGTTCTCTTTCTCTCTCTTTTTTTTCCCCCCAATGAAAATTCGTAATACGGTTTAATGAGATAAATTCGTTTAATGTTCTATGTTTGTCGACACGCGATTGGGCCACAGTCATCGTCGTCATCGTCGTTCTATTAAGACATTCCGTCGGGCATGAGACGAGAACGTCCTGGTTGTCGTCGTCGTCGTCGCCGTCGTCGTCGTCGTGAGTCAGTGAGTGAGTGAGTGAGTGAGTGAGTGAGTGAGTAAATAAGTAAGCAAGTAAGTAAGTAAGTAAGTAAGTAAGTAACTGAGTGACTGACCGAATAACGTCGTCCACGTTCTCGTCGTCGTCGTCGTGTTCGTTGTCATCTTGTGTTCATGAAGAAAAAGTAAGAAAAAGTTAGAAGGAAAGGAAGGTTAAAGAGTCGTCGCATCGATTATGTCAGTCGGTCGTGAAGGGACTGTCTCGTCGTGAAAGAAGAATCGTCTGGTGTCTCTTCCAAACGATCTATTCCTCTCACTTTATCACTCTGCATCCCTTTCTCGTCGTGGTTTGAATCGCAAAGAGCAAGAAGAAAATAAAAAAAAAAAAAAAAGAATAATAAAAATGATAATAAATAAAGAACCGATGGAATAGGACCAACGAGCGCATCGACGTTGTTGAGAAGCATGATCCACACGTGTACCACAAAACCGTGACCGAAGCGCGTGGGTGATAACAGATAAACCGACGTTCGTATCCGATAATATACACACACTCATATTTCGCTAGAGTTTGGTTTGTTCGGTGATCAACGTGTGCTGATAGCGGTTATCTCGGCGTTAAAAAAAAAGCGAGAGAGAGAGAGAGAGAGAGAGAGAGAAAAGGGAAAAAGTCTGCGAGTTTTCGATTTCAAACCAACGGAAAAAAAAGGAAGCAAATAAATCGTCAATCATTTCGTTCGACGATCGTTCAAACAATAACAGAGATATTTTTCTTGATTAAATAAAAATACAAGAAAGAATTGAAAAATAAAAATAAGAATAATAGTACTAAAAAATAATAATAAAGAGAAGAAAAAGAAGGAGGAGGAGGAGGAGGAGGAGGAGGAGAAGGAAGAGTACAAAAATTCGTGATGCAATCTTGGTTCGAAATGACTTGAAATTAGCGAAGAGTGACAACAGGACGATATCAGACAGGACGCATCGTTTTGATGTGATAATCGATAAATTTTGCGTTTAGTTTAGTTTCTATAAATTAGAGATATCGTTATGATCGTCAATCGTCGTAGAAGATTGAAAAACTTTGCGGTTTTGTTCGCGTTTAAAAGTCCGATGGACGGATCCGCGTTAGCGTCCTAGCCGATCAGCTGTTACCCCGACGAAGAAGAAAAAGAAGAAGAAGGAGAAGAAGAAGAAGAAGAAGAAGAAGAAGAAGAAGAAAAAGAAGAAGAGAAGGAGAAGGAAGAAGAGTAGGAGGAGTAGGAGTAGAAGGAGTAGGAGGAGGGGAGGAGGGGGAGGAAGAGTAGGAGGTGGTGGAGGAGGAAGAGGAAGAGGGGGGAGGAGGAGGAGAAGGGGAGAAGGGGGAAGAGAGGAAGTCGTGGTATCAGGGAAGAGAGTTAGGATGGGCTGCAGATCGGCCGTTAAGTTCACCGCGGAGGAAGGGTGCGATCGAGGGCAACTCGAGACGACCACCTCGTCGTCGGTGAGGTGCACCGAGGTCAACGACCTCTTCACCGAGGCTAAGCGCCTGCTGCTAAGGCAGCTTGGCAAGAAGCGTGCCGGTGAAGAAGAAGAAGAAGAAGAAGAAAAAGAAAAAGAAAAAGAAGAAGAAAAAGACGTAGAAGAGGAGAAAGTAAGGACGAGGAGAAGACCGATTGAAAAAGAAGAAGAAGAAGAAGAAGATAATACGAGTCAGTGGTTGGACTACAAAAATTCGATTAACCTGTACATCTCGGACGTAGCTCGTCGAAGAACTAACTATCAGGAGGAATTATCCTCTTTAGAAAGATAGCTGCAAAGTTATAATGCAGAGATTGCGTTCGACCTTCAAGAGGTCGCGCACACCTACGGGCGCGGAAATGAAGTCGCAGTCGAGTTTGGAAGTACCGAAACAAGT
Organism: Vespula vulgaris; assembly: GCF_905475345.1. Classification (NCBI taxonomy): domain Eukaryota; kingdom Metazoa; phylum Arthropoda; class Insecta; order Hymenoptera; family Vespidae; genus Vespula; species Vespula vulgaris. The sequence continues at coordinate 2,382,779 of NC_066609.1, forward strand.
GAGATCGGCCTCCTTCGACGAGATCCAATTGGAGGCACAACGACAGGACGATGCGACAGGTGGTGGTGGTGGTGGTGGTGGTACCGGTGGTTCTTCTTCTTATTACGGCGAAGCGTCGAGATCACCGAGGACTACGTCCTCCTCGTCCTCCTCTTGTTCACCTGCGAGATCGCAGGATTCGGTTGGACGTGGTGGAAGAAGATCGTCTACTTTAAGAGTACCACAGTTTCAAACTGGACAACGTTCCAAGAGTTTCGACGTTTACGAGAGAAACGTCGGTTTACCACCGTCGCAATCGTCCCTCGGTGCGATTCGAAGATTCATAGAAACACCGACCATACAGGTCTCCGGTTGTTATCATTGTGCATGCGTCGAGGAATACAAGAGTCTCTTTCTTAGCAAAGACGACGACGAAACAACTACCACCACTACCACTACCACAGCTTCCTCGTCTAGAGACGACGAGGACGAGGACAACGAAGCATCCGAAACCGAGGAGGATCGCGATGTCAACGATTTTGACGATGCCGACGAGAACGAAGAGGAGGAGGATCCGTCTGACGACGAGCTCGATTACAAGTTAGAATCCAAGAGAGACGGTAGTCCAGAGATAAGAGTCACTTTTACCGCGTTCACCGAGAAAACCTCCGATGAATCACCACCTCCGTCTCCTTCGTCCAACGTAATCATCGCGGAAACCAACGATGACTCCGATATCGTTACCTCTAATTTAATCGGCACGACCAGCGTTACATCCGAGGTCAAGGTCGAACTATATCCCGAGAGACAACGAAGAAGGTCGATAGCTTATCCGAAATTGTCGAGACAAGAGGCACTTACCTCTTACCCTCCCGACTTACCTTCCTCACCCTCGGGATCGCGCGAAGACGAAGACAAGGACGATGACGGGGCTGTCGGTGTTACTGGTGTTAACGACAACGAGGAACCCGATCGTAATAAAGACGAGATCGACTCCAAATCGGGCAAGTGCAAACTCGTCGTCAGAGACATATTTCTCACTGTACCCGAACTTAAAAGGGATAGGGCTGCCTCCGTCGATTCCTGTTTTAACAATAACAAGAACGACAAGTCCGAAGATTCTCATTCCCTAGACGTTCCGCAACAAAGTATCAGATCTAAAAGCGTCGACATCGTTCTACCAACCGAGGTTCAAACAAGATACACCGCGTTACTACCTGGAACCAACGAGGCCCGACCTCCAAGAGGGTGGGTACGTCTGCCGAATGGGACAAGTCTCTTTCTTCTCGATGTTGTTGTTGTTGTTGTTTTTGTTGTTATTGTTATTGTTATTATTATTGTTATCGTTATCGTTGTTGTGGGTTTTTCTTTTCCGCGGTCGTTGTTTTTATTGTTAATATTCTCGTTGTTGTTATTCTGGTTGTTTTTGTTGTTGTTGTTGTTGTTGTTGTTTTTATTACTGTTTGCTCGTTCTATTTCTAACTCTATCCTTTTTTCTCTTTCTCACAAACTTTTCGATTTTATAAACTACTCTCTCTCTCTCTCTCTCTCTCTCTCTTTCTCTCCCTCTCTCTTTTTATTCTTGCTGTTTTTTCTCTTGCTCTACTTATAGGCTCATCAGACTGTATTGCCTATTGCCTGTTTGCTAACGTTTCCCGAGATATCGTCTTTTTAGAACATCGGCGATACTCGTTTTTCTTTCTCAGTTCTCTTTTTCTCTTTCTCCTTCTTGAAAAAAATCCTTCAAACGCAAAACCTGCGTGCACTCGCGCGTATATATGTGTAGCATTTTTTTTCTCATCGTACGATCTTCATCAAAGATTTATTTATCGAACATTGAATCCCTGTCGATCGATTTACGACATGAATCTCGATCTATACTAACTTGCATATATCGAAGTACATATATGTATATATATATGTATTTATTTTTTTCTTTATATATATATAATATATATATATCGTTACACGGAATGTAACTCACGTGTATGAATATACACGAGGGACTCGTGTAAGGATGTTTTCTTTTATTCATCCCATTGATTTTGATTTTGAAGTAATGTGAGTTTTATCAAACCTGAGTTTTTTTTCTCTTTTTTTTCTTCTCTCTCTTTCTCTACCTTTCTCTTTCTTTTCCCTACGCACTTCATGCCATTACTTGGCGACAAATTACGAAGGGAGCTTTTTTTCTCTTTTTTTTTTTCTTCAAGAGAGAAAGAAAGAGACAGAAAATAGAGAAAGAAAGAGAGAGAAAGAGTCCTCTACATATTTTATTACATATCAAGAAGATCGCAGGGTCCACAAGCAACGACAATAGTGACAGTAGAAGGTTTATGGTGACCCATACGACTCGCGTCGTTTTAACGTATCGTTTCATTTAAAATTCTTTTAATTTCTCTTCCTCTTTCTCTCTCTCTCTGTCTCTTTTTTTTAATTTCTTTTTGATTACATGATCGAATAAAAATCTTTTGTCCCTTTTTATATCCACACGTTAAACGTAGCATTTTTTTCTGTTTTTAATTTCTTTTTTCTTTCCGACCACCGCCGAGGATCATTACAAAAAAAAAAAAAAAATGAGATAGAATTTAGCTATTAAACTTTTTCCTCGAGATATCGATTACTCGATCGTGAAGATTTAAATGAAACTATTACGTTATAATTGATACATTGTAAATGTAGTTTAAAAAAAAAAAAGAAAGGAAAAGAAAGAGACGTATCAACATATAAGGATATGTTAACAGAGATAATAGTATCGTATATAAAATTCGATCGTCCAATCGAAAACCCGTCTCGTTAATCCTATTTTTTTTTCTCTTTTTCTTTCCTTTTTTCTTTTTGTTCTTTCTTCCGCTTTTTTTTTCTTTTTTCTTTTTTTTTTCTCCGCGTGTCCGTATCGACATTCAATTAAACGAGCTTTATCGATTCGATCTCTCGCCAGTCGCTGCTCAACTCTCGTTGTTCGGGGAGTCTCGTTGACTCCATGAAAAAAAGAAAAAAAAAAAAGAAAAAAAAATAATTGTTTGGAAAAAAAGCTAAGTAATAAAAATAACAATAGTATTAATACCAATAATAACAATAATGATAATAATAAAAATAACAATAATGATAACGCGTGATAATAATCCACGTTCGAGTAGGAGAAATCGGCTAGAGAGAAAAAGCGAAATGAACAAATAAAAAAAATAATCGTTCGTGGGATTTTTTTCGGTGTTTTTTTTTTCTTTTATCTTTCTCTCCTCTTTTTTTTTTTTTTTCTTTCACGTTCGTTTCAAACGCGTCGCATTTTTTTTCCCCATCGTATGCATAAACGAACAAGAAAACAAACAGAACGTTTACAACTCGACATTATTGCATATTGGATATTCCTTCGAAAAAAATTTCGATTATAATAAAATTTGTATTCCGAGGGAGGAAGAAGAAGATGCAAGAACAAAAAAAAAAAAAGAAATAGGGAAAAGAAAAGTAAGAAACATGTAAAACGTTGTAGAAAGTTTAGTATTAAGATTTTGTCCGAACGGAGAAACATAATTTTTTCTTTGCCAAGAGAAATAAAGTAAAGTAAAGTAAAGTAAAATAAAGTGAAGTAAAGAAAAGAAAAGAAAGAAAGAAAAAAAAACAAACAAAAAAAGAAACGAAGAAATTGAATACGATATGCGCGATACGCGATTACAATCTTAAAGTTTTTTTACGATCTCCAAATGTAACGAAACGTGTGTTCGTTATTGCGGAAAATATTGCAGGAAAATTAAATCTGTTAAAAAGGCATAGGTACCGTCGTGTTTACACTTTTTTTCTCTCTCTTTTTTTTTTTTTGCAGAAAACTCTCTCTCTCTCTTTCTCTCTTTCGATGTGTTCTTCAAGCTCGGTCGATTATCGGAAAAATGTTTAGCCGTATTGGAGAAAGTAGATCGGATCTGATGTATATATACATATACATACATATATATATATCGTATCGAAATGCATATATATATATCGAAATAAATCTCGTCGATGCATTTCTTGTTTGCATATTTCTAACGTTGTTACAACGAAATACGAAACTCTTCGAAGGAAGAAAAATATTTTTTACTTTTCTTTTTTTTTTATGCAAATGCTATCTCTCTCTCTCTCACTTTCTCTCACCCTCTCTCTCTCTTTCTGTATCGATGAATCGTTAAAAAGAAGAGAAACAAAGAAAGATTTCATAAATTCTTTTTCGCTTATGGTAAAAAATATATGTGTATCTCCATGTGCGTATGAGTAAGAAAGAGAAAGAAAAAGAAAGAGAGAAAAAGAGAGAGAGAGAGAGAGAGAGAGAAAAGGGAAGAGGAAGCAATCTTTGGAGGAGCAAATCGACAAGATGAAAATTTTGTGGGTCGAAGTTGGTACACCACAAAACACATTTCCTCTTTCTCTCTCTCTCTCTCTCTTTCTGTCTTTTCTTCTGGACTAACTCCTGAATTTTTCATTAGCTCTCCCGGCATACATTATTAAAGATCCAATTCTACGCACAACGAGAGAGGACTCTCTCTCTCTCTCTCTTTCTCTCTTTGTCTTTTTATTTCTTTATTTCTCTCTTTCTTTTTGTTTTAGAACGTATACCAAATTTCATTTGAAACTTTAACGATACGAAAGACTCAAGGTACGAACCCCTTTCTTCTAAAATTCTCACAAACCACCCTTCCTTACTACTACTACAATACTACTACTACTCTCTACTATCACAATCACCACCAAGAAGAAGAAGAAGAAGAAGAAGAATAACAACAACAACACTATCATCAGATCTCTTTACGGAAAGTGGAAGAAAAGTAGGAAAAATCAGCGCCGTTGATGTTATCAGACTGTTAACCCTCTTTTTCTCTCGCTTTCTCTTTTTCTTTCCTTAGTTCTTTTTCTGTTTCTTTCTTTCTTTGTTTTGCAAGATCTTCTACATTTTTTAAAGAGGCGTTTAAACTTTCGCAAATGTTTCTCAAAGTGTCCGAAAGATGTACTCTTTCTTTTTTAATCACGATTTGTCATTCGAGAAATGTGTAAGATAGAGATAGATAGATAGATAGATAGACAGAGAGAAAGAGAGAGAGAAAGATAAAGAAGGAAGTATAAAATAAAAGAAAAAAAAAGATAGAGACGAAGAGAGAGAGAGAGAGAGAGAGAGAGAAATAATTTATTTCTAATAATTATCATTGCTGAAAATTAAACAATTTTAAAATATCCGAAAGATACACGTATTTGTCCTACGAAAAATGTATCGAGCTAATGAAAGATAAAAATAGAATATATACGATATATATAAAAAATAAAAGAGAGAAAAAAGCATTCTTTTTAATAATTATAATTACGTTTACAATCTAATCATTTACTATTGTCTATAAAAAAAGACAAATAAATAAATAGATAGATAGACAGATAGATAGATAGATAGATAGATAGATAGATACATAAAGGAAGAGAGAAAGAATTTCAAATGATTATCATCATACTCTTACACACAATTTTATAGATACAATAAAATCTGTTGGATATTTTGATATCAATAAATTTAGTTCTATGTCTCATCTCATATCTAAATCGTTTTAATAAGAAAGTAAAGAAAAATTTATGATCTTAGTTTATTAATAATGGCGACGATTAAAATTGCATCGCAGGTAACGCATCCACATCCTCTCTCTCTCTCTCTCTCTCTCTCTCTCTCTCTCTCTCTCTCGTTTACTCTTCTTCTTACCGTTACCACGACAACCGCACTTGAAAATTTAAAGCATCCGTAAATTCTTTATGTAACCGTACTTCGGGGAGATCCTGCAATCCGATATTGGATCCTTTCAACGGAGGAGCCGACTTACCCTTAGGACTCAAAGAGAAAGAGTGAGAGAGAGAGAGAGAGAGAGAGAGAGAGAGAGACATAGATAAAGAAACAGAACAGAGATAGAGAGAGGAAGAGAGAGAGAGAGAGAGAGAGAGAGAGAGAGAGAGAGAGAGAGAGAGAGAGAGAGATGTAATTTACCTTCAGTATTTCCTTTGACGGTGGTTCTCGTTTGAAATTCTTTCTACAAACATTGTCATTGAGAAACAATTAGAAAAATGACATCTTATCCATGAATCGAGGATACTTCGTGGAGGGAGAAAATATATTTGAATAGGATGGAGGGCATGAGAAAAGAAAGGGAAGTAGTGTCACGGGAATGAGATGAATCGCAGGGTGAGAGTATAAAAAAAAAGATAATAAAAACTAAACTAAACAAAAACAAAAAAAAAACAAAAAGAAATAGATAATAAAAATTAAAGGAATATCCGAGGGAAGAGATGTCGGAGTCGATGAAAAAAAAGGGGGAAAAGTAAAAAAATTAAAAGTTCGCTGCACTTTTAAAACCGCACATTTATAATGTCTATAAATAATCCCCTTCCGGTATAATTTAATCGAAAATCGAAACGATGTGTAAAAGAAGAAAAAAGAACAAAAAAGAAAAGAAAAGAAAAGAACGAAGACACCGAGCAGATTTGAATAATGTAAGTTTGAAGAAAAAAAAGATTAGAGAAAAAGAAAACATAATTCGATGCGTGAAAAACATTTTTGCGTGAAAGAAAAAATAATGAAGAGATTACAAAAGAAAAAGAAAAAAAAAGATTGGTTTATTTTTTATGTAGTAAATAACCCGTACTGGCAAAGGTTTGTATATTATTTTGATATACTTTGTTATATCAGCAAACTCGAATATAATTCGAAAACTTGATTCTAATATAATTTAATCTATGTACAACATATTATATGGCTTTTGCACGATTCTTGAGAGATGAACATTTTTTTTCTTTATCTTTATTATTATCCTTCTCTCTCTCTCTCTCTCTCTCTCTCTATCTATCTATCTATCTATCTATCTCTCTATCTATCTCTTATACAAAAGCTAATCGCATTCTTCTAATCGTCTCGTCGTTGCTTCTAACTGTCTACTCGATATAAAACAAGTTATAATATATCTACTTCGTGCAAATGCGAAGGGGTTGATTGGAATCGATCAATCCATTAAATTAATATGCCAATTACATATGTTCGCATAAGTTTATTCATCGCGAATAAAATAAAAGAATTGAAGTAATTTAAATATAAAACTGGGAACACTAACGAATAAAAAATTGTGTTATCGTTTCAGAGGAAGGGAAGAAGGTGCCGCGAGTGGTGGTCAACGCGAACTCCGATCGACCCCCGATTGGGGTGGTACTGCATACAATGGTGAACATTTTTGGGTACCAACAGCTGCATCTGGTGACTTTTGTTACGTCAATGATTGTTCGGTAAGATCGTAAACACATAAAAAAATAATATGTGTGTGTGTAACAAGATTATACATAGATATTATACATAGATATGCATTTAATCGTTCATTTAAAATATATCAATAGATATACGAACGATAAAAGTGACGATTTGTGTGTACGTATTCGTATAAAACAAAAAAGAAAAAAAAAAGAAAAAAAGTAGAAATTAGTCAATCGTAAAATTTTGTAGACGTGAAACATTTTCTCTCTTTTTCTTTCTATGAATTTATTTAAATCAAATATATTTCATAAAAGAAAAAAAACAAAGGAATGAAATTTAGGATGTTAAAGAAAAAGTATTCTTTCTTTCTGTTTTTTACACATACACACATGTATATATATATATATATATATATATCTATATATGTATATGTATATGTATATGTATATGTATATCTATTTATCTGTCTATCTCATTCACTTCGTTTCTATCATCTTATTTCTTTTTTCTCCTGTTTTAAATCTTTTTAACTTGAATTCGTTTGCGTTGATCCCTCGAAAAAATACGATTATTAAGAATACTAATTGCAAGAGCACGCTTATTTCACGTTCTTTGTGCTTATCGTCCTAAATCTCTTTCTTCCTCTCTCTCCTTCTCATCTTTGTATTTTTTTATTCTCTATTTCTCCTCTCTTTTAGTTGTAATTACGTTCTTAATTTTTATTAAGATACGACCAACAACATTTGATTTCTATACTTTTTCAGATAATACGAATCAAATTCGCTTAAATATATATTATATATTATGTATTTAACACAAAGTAGATTATATATATATATATATGTGTGTGTAGAAAGAAAGAAAGAGAGAGACAAAGAGAGAAAGAGAGAGAGAGAGAGAGAGAGAGAGAATAATCATGCCGGCAATCATCATCATACTCATTATACTCATTAACGGGAACGACTTTAGCCGTGAATTTTAATTGAAAATCCTTCATCTTTTTTTTTTCTTTCTTTTTTATCCATTAAGAAAAAAAGAAAGGTAAAGAAAAAAAGAAAGATGAAGAAAAAAAAGTAACGGTAAACGTTTTATTAACGAAAGAATAAGCAAGGAGCCTAAATGACTTTGCGTTAATATTATATCACATTTTTTTATTTTTCTTTTTTCTTTTTTTTTGGACACGTGAAAAAAAGAGTATCCCCCCCCCTCTCTCTCTCTCTTTCTCTCCTTCTCGTTTTTCTTCTCTCTTTTCTTTTTTCTTCTTTCTTTTTTCAATGATCGCATAAAATCAACGGGGAGCCTCCGAGATAAATTACTCAATGCCACTCTAATATCCTGTTACGATATGACGAAGACTTTCGCTATTAAAAACTCGTTTGCACGTTTCGATGTTCTAACGCTAATGAATCACCTCGGAAAACATAATTGGAGTCGTACGCTTCTATCGTCGTCGTCGTCGTCGTCGTCGTCGTCGTCGTCGTCGTCGTCGTCGTCATCGTCGTCGTCGTAGTCGAGTAACGTCATCATATAGCTTGTTGCTATGTTTCAATGAAGTATGTAGAGATGAGAAAAAAATAGATAGATAAATAGATAAATAGATAGATAGACAGATAGATAGATAAATAGATAGATAGATAGATAGATAGATAGATAGATAGAGAGAGAGAGAGAGAGAGAAAGAGAGAGAGAGAGGTGCAAAAAAAGTGTAAACAAAAAAAGAAAACACATACCGAAAAACTTTTAATACAAAATCCATAAACGCTTTAATAATTCAACGTTACAAGAAAAATCGATTAATTTCATATATTTATAAAATAATAATAATTGTTTTTTCTTCCTTTTTTTTTGCTTCTTCAATTAATATACATACCAATCAATTAACATTCGCGCGTATCTATTGTAACTGGAAATTGATCGGGAACGAATAAAATTTATTCGATTGAAATTTATAAGATTTATTCGTTGCATGTATACGTATGTATTATATATTTCTTTTTTCTTTTTTTTATTTTCTTTTTACATTTTATATATATATATTTTTTTCAAATCGTGTCGTTATCTTCATCATCTTTTCGACTGAGGTATTTAAAAAAAAAAGAAAAAAAAAAGGAGAAGGAAAAATGAAATACGTAAATAAAATAATAATAAAACAATAAAAATACGTATCTCTCTTGTACGTGTATAAAATGGCATTTACAAATCATGCGTTCCAGTAGAATATATTTTCATTGTATTTCATGATAGCATACGGTAAAAAGAAACAGAAAAAGAGAGAGAGAGAGAGAAAACTATAACCAACTCTCAGCATGATTCTCGATAAATCGTTTGGACAAAACAAAAATATCCGTATGAGCGACTATCGATTACAAAAGTATAGAGAATATCGAGTCGAGTCGAGTTGCCTCGCATTCGTTTAAATCGACTGCACGTATCTGAATATTTAATTGCTCAGGGAATAAAAGTACGATTGAAATATACGGAATAAGAGCAAGAAAGACAAATAGATAGAGAAATATATATATATATATATATATATATATATATATATATATATATATATATAAATATCTGTCTATTGAACGAGTCGATTACAGAAAGTTAAATAGATTCATTTTAAAATCGAACGAGTATACTCCCTATATCAATTTCGAAACTTTCGATCGAAAGAAATATTATTACGAATAAAAAAATTATTCGCTAAATGTGATTCTGATGAGTTTATTTTTTTTCCTCTTTTTCTCTCTTTCTTTTTTTCTTTTCGAATCGAATATTATCTTGAATTTTTTGAAGGAGCGTTGTATTTGGCAAGGTGCCAAAAGTTTCTGGACTGATATCGAGATATTCTTCTTTTCTCTTTTTTTTGAGATCGTAAACAAATTTCTAAGATAGTTTTACAATCCGCAAAAAAGAAATTAGTCTGGAAAGTTTCGAAGAAATAGTAATCGGTTTTTAAAATCGTTTATGAACTTTTAAGATCACAATACTACTTTGTAACTTACTATGTTGTTATTGTTATAATAATAATAATAATAATAATAATAATAATAATAATAATAATAATAATAATAATAATAATAATTATTATTATTATTAACATTAATAATATATAATAATAATAATATAAATAATAAATTAATAATAATAATAATTATTATTATTACTATTATTATTTTTAATTTCTCGATAGTTTTTTACGAATTAAAAAAGTATCAGTTACGGAATCAAACAAATTTATTTTTTTGTTTAGTTCATTCCGTCGATTAAAAATGTAAAAATCGACTGGAATTCTTTCATTATTATTTTTTTTTAATTTTCAATCGTAATGAATAATTATTTGATCGTAAAAAATTTTTTTATCTTTCTCTCTTTTTTTTATGTTTCGTTGAAAGATTACATTCGCGTAAACGAAAGATTAGTGCGTAAATTTATTAAAGTTAAATCCCATAAAATAGGGATATAGTTATTATTGAAAACGGAAATGATTTTCTGTGTTATGAGGGTCGTTCGAAGAATCGTATTTATCGAGTCGTGTTCTCTTTTCTGAATCGTCTATATCTCGTAAGACTTCGAGATATATCGCGTAATCTAAAACGCTTCTTTTGCACGAACGGAGAAGGGTATACGCAAGAAGTTCGACGACAATGACGACGACTACGACAACTACGACGACGACTAGGACGACGATGACGACGATGTCGGCGTTTCTAGAGATAGCCTTGACCCTCTAGAAAAACCGCTCGTTGTCCACTCGACCGTATTTCAAACTAAAATTGTCACAATTTCAAAGTAGCATCTCTATCCTTTAAAGTGTAATATATATATATACATATATATATATATATATATATATATATATATATATTTTAAATCTTTCTAAGCATTTTAACTTGTCCTACTTCTATGAATCACGTCTTATATGTATATGTGTGTGTGTGTGTGTGTGTGTGTATTTATATACACACATGATAATAATAAATAATATATATTATATGTGTATATTTATACATATATATATTTATATATAATTATATACATTATATATATATATATATTATATGTATTATATATATGTATATATATATGCATGTTTATTATAAATATATACATATATATATTATATATTTTATATATATATTATATATATATAATTATATATATATATATAAGAAGTGATTTATAGAATGAGAACAAGGTTAAAATCCTTTGAAAAATTTAAAGTAGGATGAGAAAAACGTTTAAGAAGATTTTTCATCGAGTTGCTTTCAACTAATCGAGAGAAAGAGAGAGAAAGAGAGAGAGAGAGCAAGAGATAGATAGATAGATAGATAGAGAGAGAGAGAGAGAGAGAGGGAGAGAGAGAGAGAGAGAGAGAGAGACTTTTAATTATCTCTTGTTAGACTGATAAACGAGAAGGACTATTTCATGCATGTATAATGAAACGATTCTAGTGGTAGAGTAATAGTAGTTGTAGTAGTGTAGTAGGTAATTTCGTGAGACGAGTCGGGCTCGACTAATTAGACGAGTTCTCGGATCGATATCGGTATCGTGATCGATATCAATATCGATATCGATTTTACGATAACAGAATAGGGTAAGGTAGAGTAGGATAGGACCATGTAGAAAAGAGGAGGTAGGTGTTGGAATCGAAAGGTGTTTAAAAAATTTCATTAAGGATCATCTCCTGTAGTGTATTATTCGAAAGTAGCCTCTGAGTTAAGTTCATCGATACCTCGTATCTCCAAGTATACATACATACATACATACATACATACATATATATATATATATATATATATATATATATATATATATATCAGACTTAGTGTCTCGAGGTCGCAAGAATAGATCTTTCGATATTACTAGAGAAGAGAGTAATGATCGTTCGAGAAAGGGTGTTTCGATTGATTAAATTTGTTCATCGTTAAATTAATTATTTCGAAATTGCTTTGGAGAAAATGACTTTTATGGAATATTGTTGTTTTTTTCCTTCGTTCTATCTTTTTTTTTTATTTTGAATTTTTATTTAATTTTATTTTATTTCCCCGAAATTGTCAATTTCGATACGGATTACGAAATAAAAGTGATCATTTATTTATTGCGAGCGTCGATTCGTTTATTTTCTTCTTCCTTTTTATTGCAAATAAATTAAAAAAAAAAAGGAAAAGAGAAAAAAGAAATCGTTTTCGAACATATCCACCATATGAAGCAAGAATGGAAGAAATGAAAAATTAAGTTCTAATAAAAATTCTTTAATTAGACAATGGATATTGCAAAACGTCGAGATAATGTTTCCCTTCTCCTTCTATCTCTCTCTTTCTCTCTCTCTCTCTCTCTCTCTCTCTCTCTCTCTCTCTCTATTCTCGTATAGAAATAATAAAGTATGAAAGATTTTAATAATGAATTAGAGAATTATATCGTGTCAAGGGAATCGTGTCAAACCATTTCCATAAGTAAGACTTCAGTCTCCATATCGGATACTCCGAGATATATGAGGTATAGGGTAGGAAGGTAGGTAGGTAGGTAGGTAGGAAGGTAGGAAAGTGGGTGGATGGGTGGTTGGTTGGTTAGGTTGTAGGAAGGGAGGTCGTCCTATTTCCGGATACGAAGTACACTGGTGGTACGTAGTAACTCGGTTTCTCGCGGGGCCGAGACCGAGAGAGATTATTCATAAAAGCCCCATTCCAGCGTTCGGAGTTTTATGCAAATACGTGAGGTACATGGGCACAGGTATGTCCTACATCAAAGTCCATCAACTTAGAAAGCTTTTCTACTCTACTCTACTCTACTCTACTCTCTTTTCTTTTCTTTTCTCTTTTCTCTTTTCCCTTTTCTTTTCTCTTTTCTTACCGAGTCGAACGATCGTATCACGTTGCTGGCTTTTTAGTTAATCGAGAAACAGAAAGAGAGAGAGAGAGAGATAAAGAAAAAGAAAATTAAAGAAAAACTTTGTAAACCTCTAATATAGATGTATATCATACAATGAATAAATTCTTTCGCAGAAACATGGACCACGGATGAAGTGTTCCGCTTGTCGCGTCGTTGTACACGCAGTGTGCGCTCCTAGCTTGAATTTTACCTGCAAGACCAGTTTCCGAGACGTTGGAGTACGACAATATCGCGAACAAACAACAACGAATCATCATTGGGTACATAGACGTTCGCAAAAGGGAAAATGCGCTAATTGCGGTAAGAGCTTCCAATCGAAGCTGAGTTTTACATCGAAGGAGATAGTCGCGGTTAATTGTAGCTGGTGTAAGGCTGCTTATCATAACAAGGAGGCATGCTTTAACGTCGACAAAATCGGTGAGAATTGCGAACTCGGTACGCACTCGTCTATAATAGTACCGCCATCTTGGATCGTTAAATTACCGAGAAAGGGTAGCTTCAAGAGTAGCTTGAGAAAGTCACCGAAAAGAAGGAAAAGCGGAAGTGGCCCGTCGACTTCTAATACTAGTCGTAGGAAATCTAGGGACAAGGAAAAGGAAAAGGAACAGAAGGAGGATCAAGGAAAATTTTGGGTTGTCAAACCAATTCCAACTGCTACCGTAAGACCGGTATTAGTTTTCATCAATCCAAAGTCCGGAGGCAATCAGGGAGCTAAATTGTTACAGAAGTTTCAATGGCTCTTGAATCCTCGACAGGTCTTCGATCTGACCCAAGGCGGACCTAAAATGGGGTGAGGACATTATAACCCAATATCTTTTTCTTTTTCTTTTTATCTTTTTTTCTTTCCTACTTTCTTTCTTTTTTTTCTTCTTCTTCTTTTTCTCCACATTAATAATAATCTCTCTTTTTTATAATATTTTAATATCGCAATTAAACGCACGCACCTGTATCGTTCGATATACGAGTTGATAAAATTCGTTTTGAAAAAACGTAAATTCGCCATGTTCCGATCGACGGGATAATAAATTGCACGGATTAACTTTATATGTAAAAAATTACGTAAAAACGGGCAATCGATTCTAATTTGCAAGTATAACGAAATGTTTTTATTTATTTATTTTTTTATTTTTATTAAATGTAGAAAAGAAATAATGAATAACCGAACGCGAAATAATTTAGTTTGGAAAAGACCAAAAAAATTGTATTATTATCAATTCAATTATTATTTATCGATTTTAGTTAAATTATACGTAGGAATATTAATTATCGCGCCTGGAGGTTAGCAACATGCCGTACTTCGTAGATAAAATTCATCGTGAGTCGCGTATAACGGGTGAGGGTAAAACGAAAACTCCTTGTTTTGTTCCTGACGATAGGCAACACGTGTTACATGTATGCACGACTTCGTTGCCTATCTCAAGGGGAGTGGTCGACGAAACATGATTTAGATTTATCGAAGATCTATCGAATGCGATGAATAATAATCTCTTGTTTTTTTTTTATTATTCAATTTTTGTTTTAATAAGAGTAATTACAGCATATATAAGCAAATAAATGTACTTTTTTCTTTCTTTTTTATATATTCTTTTTTTCTTTTTTTTTTAAATTTGTTTAGATTGGAACTCTTTAAGAGGGTACCAAACTTGCGAGTGTTAGCTTGTGGCGGGGACGGTACGGTCGGTTGGGTCTTATCTATTTTGGATCAAATCGGTGCCTCATCACCACCTGCTGTCGGTGTCCTTCCACTTGGTACTGGAAACGATTTGGCCAGAGCACTTGGCTGGGGTGGTGGTTACACCGACGAACCAATCGGCAAAATATTATCGAGTATCGGCGAGAGCGAAACGATATTATTGGACAGATGGCAATTAGTGGTAGAGAGAAATCCTGACATTCAAAACGACGACGACAGTGGAAAGGCAAAGGAAAATCTTCCTTTGAACGTCGTCAACAATTATTTCTCACTTGGCGTGGACGCTCACATCGCCCTTGAGTTTCACGAGGCCAGAGGTAAATTCAATTGTCCCAAGATCATTCCTCTTTCGATCCTCTTTCGAAAAGAAAAATTCGAGCGTAGAAAAAAGAAAAAAAAAAAAAGAAAAAAGATCGTTTTTACTTCGATTTTCGAGAAAGAATGCAAATGTTTCTTAATGAATGTAGTTTGGAGAACGTAATAATGGATGAGAGAGATAGAGAAATAAAAAAGAAAATATCAATACTCGTTAAATTTTTGTCAATAAATAATTGCTTTTGTCGCGTGTCAACGTCCTGTGCCCTAATAAACTTGGCAGGTGGTTAAAATTCGTCATTAAGAACCTATCCAAATCTTGTTTGACGTGCCACAATACCTTCTCCCCAAGTTATAAACCACAAAACCACATGTTCGTGACATATCCCGTATATGTTGCTACGTATATATATATATATTTATGTATGTATGTATATATGTATGTATGTATGTACGTACGTATGTATTTACGTAGCACGAACTTTACAAGAACAACCGCGTGTACCTGTTTAACCGCTTAACCCGTTAATAATCCTAACAGAGGCACATCCAGAGAAATTCAATTCGAGATTGAGAAACAAGATGTTTTATGGCCAAATGGGCGGTAAGGATTTGGTCCGAAGAAAATGGAAAGATCTTTCGGAATTTGTTACATTGGAATGCGACGGACAAGATCTAACACCGAAATTAAAGGAACACCGTGTACACGCAATAGTATTTTTGAATATCGCTTCGTACGGTGGTGGGACACATCCATGGTGCGCTGGTAGTACTACGAAGGAACCATCGACCGAGGATGGTTTGATCGAAGTAGTTGGTTTGACGACTTATCAATTGCCTTTGTTGCAAGCTGGTGGTCATGGTACTTGCATAGCACAATGCAGCAAAGCTAAACTTGTCACTACGAGGACCATTCCGATGCAGGTAAAATCGAATAATAAATTGTTTAATATTCCAATTTCCAAGTCATTCGTTTATTTCATTTTTGTTTTTCTTTTTTTTTTCTCAATTTTGTTTTTTTTGTTCTTTTCTTTTTTTTTGGTTTCGCTTTTTCTATTTATAGGTCGACGGAGAAGCCTGCCGATTGTTACCATCGATCATAAATTTGAGTCTCCTTAACAAAGCAACGATGCTTGCCAAAAGAAGGAACACCGGCCAGCCGCAACAGGACGTGGCCAAATTAGAAAGATTGAATTTACCAGTTATGAGGATAAAGATGTCCGATTACGAGACTTATTATCATGACAAGGATAGATTAAAAAAAGTTGCTGAATTATTGATGTCTGATCCATTGGATCTGGATGCTACGACCGATTTGGTATCCTTAAGGAATATTCTAGCGAAGAATTATAATATGGATGCTTGCTGTTTCCTCGATTGTGAGTATAATTAATTATAATGTATGTATGATTGTTTATATCATTCGATAATGATATTCAATCGATCGATATATATATGTTTATGTATGTATATGTGTATGTGTGTATGTACAATATATATAACATATATAATATATAATATAATAATATATATTAATAATAAATTAATAATAAATGATAAATTAATGAATTAATAAATCAATAAATTAAATAATATATATATATGTATAATATATATTATTATATTATATATATATATAATATAATAATATATGTTAATAATAATGTATATATGATATATATAATATATAATATATATACATATATATGTATATATATAATTGTATGATAATTATATGTAACAGCCTGTACAGCCGAAAGATTCTTCAGGATCGATCGAGCCCAGGAACAATTGCATTACGTTACCGACGTTGCAGCTGACGTTGTTTATATTCTCGAGGAAAGTAGCCCAAGTCAGGTTGTACCAACTATAGAGACCGAAATCACAGCGAGCCAGGAACCGGAAACGGCTCATCCTTCGCCTAGGTAGATAAACAAATAAAACAAAACGAAACAGCAACAAAAAAAAAAAATAGATCGATCGGTCGATCTGGATCATGATCGTTAATGTATCGTCGATGTAATTATCACACACGCGAAATATCGATTTCGTTAATGACCTTATTAAAAATCGTTAATAAAAAAAAAAAGAAAAAGGAAACGGAATAAACTA
>NC_066609.1:2412500-2445000 GCF_905475345.1 Vespula vulgaris
CAAAGTAACGAGCATGCGATTGAAAAATAAAATAAAAAATACAAGAATATATATATATATATACATATATATACATATATAAAAAGAGATCCTTCAGGGATACATTGTATTTGCAATACGATGGATAAAACAAAAAAAAGGAATAAAAATGTTGTTTAATTTGGACGAAAAAATCTCTGCTAACATATAGAGAAAAAACAAGAAATAAATAACAATGATAATAATAAACGAGGGAAAAAGTGAAATGGGAATGACGTGAACGAAACAAAACTGGAAAAAAGCGAAAGATCGTCGAGATTAAAATCGAATCGAGTTACACTGATAAAAAAAAATATATATAATATGTGTATATATATATATATATATATATATATATATATATAAACACACACACATACATATATATATCAAGTTTTCCGAACGAGAAATCGTTGTGATAAATTTCAACGAAATTAGCTTTTACTCGTATCCTTTTTTATTATTCCTTTTATTCTTTTTTTTTTATATCCACATGATAATCATTCTAAATTCTTCTTATTATCTTTTTCTGATTTGAAGTTATATGGGTAGATAGAGAGAGATAGACATCCATATATACATACATATACACACACATACACACACACACACACACACACACATATATATATATATATATATATATGCAAGTCCTTCTATATTTCATCATTATTCTTATCATCATTATCGTCATCATCATTGTTCCTATTATGCTTATTATTATTCTTATTATCGTGTACGACGTACCCTATATATATATATACACACATACATAAATACGTATAACATACAAATGATATATGAGAATAATGAAAAATTAACAAATCTATAAATTATCTATAAAATTTCTTATCAATTAATATCAACGCGTTGTAAACGATCGACACGTTAAAAGTGATCCTGTCTAGTTTGTGTATTACTTCTGGTAGTCAATACTATTAAATTCTACATTTCCAAACAAAAAAACAATGTTATTATTTACCTTCGACGAATGTTAGTTGATCGAACGTGCCAAAAGAAAGATTTCGAAAGATCTTGATATTAAAAATTGATATTTTTCAATCGTTTGAATATGAAATACGAGTAAGTGGAGAGTATAATGCGTGGACATGTTCGATGAGAAAAAAAAAAATAAAAAAATAAAAAAAACAAAATTAACATATACATACTACGTATATATTATTTATCTTTTGTTAAACAATGTAAAAAGCGATTTATATATCGTCTATCTCTCTCTCTCTCTCTCTCTCTTTTTTTATCTATCTATCTATCTCTTTCTATCTCCCTCTTTCCATGAATTACATTATTATTATTATTATTATTATTATTATTATTATTATTATTATTATTATTATCATTATTATTATTATTACTATTATTATAGTTTTACCATATGCATGTATAAATAAACGAGAAAAATTTTTGTTCCATATACATATATATATATATATATATATATATATATATATATACATATATATATATATATACATACATACATATATATATATATATTTACGTCTACAGTCAAAATAAGAGAATTTAAGGGCACATAGAGCACGTTATTTCTATACTTATCTACTTTATTCCAAAAACAGAACAAAACAACAAAAACATAAAACAAAAAAGAAAAACAAGAAAAATAATTATCGACCTGAAGTTTATCTCGTTACTTCGCCCTCCTCCACCCATCTCGTTTTACAACAAAATTTTTCAAATAATAATAATGATACTCGTTAAAGGATTAAGAAAAGATGAAGAAAAAAGTTAAATTAATAAGAAATACGAAATCATTGTATAAAACGTCGATATGTATTGTACTTTCCTCCACCTTTTCCACTTCCTTCCTCTCCCACTTTGTACGCTACAACTAATCGAAAAGTTACACCTTATAAGGTTTATTAAAATGTAATATAAATAAAGCACTTTACGACAATTAAACGACGATCTATTCTTATCTTTTCTGTTTTCTTTTCCCCTTCTGTTATTTTATCTACCATCTCAACTAATTAATTAACTAGAGTTATCGTTAAGTCGCCGAGTAAATTAATTTTATTAATAATTTGTCGATCAATCAATTTTTATAATTCATCAATGTCAACGTTAAATCGATAGATCACGAATAGTTCAAATTTAGAAACGAGTGTCCTCGTTTTCGTACGTAATAGATTAATTAGTCTGTTAATTGCGATGATATTTTCTTTTTTTAATTTGATTTATTTTTTTTATCCATGAACTTAATCAATTAATCAATTAACGAATAACGCTGTTAATAATTAATGAATCATAGATCAGATTTAGACACTTAGAACTTTCTTGTATTCATAATCGATCTAGAATCTGATGTATGAAATTATATCTATTAAATAAATTGTTTAATTAATAATTAGATCGATTTTAAATAAAGAGCAACGCTACGGCGTAGCCAAACGTTTCGATTTTCTCGAGGACAACCGACTGGAAGTGAACAAACGAATGAAGTTCGTTGAGAATCGCTGTAAACCGGGACACCAAGCCGATCTTTATGCTCTTCCTTTTCGTAATATGAATGCGACGTCTTCTTTTCTTTATCCTTATCGAATGAATATCGTTCTGGTAAGAATGCGATTTGACAAATTGGCGCGGCAGCGATTGGTGCGTCATTTGCATCTACGTCGATCAGACTACCCTCTTTTATCAAAGCTCCTGTTGATTAACAAATTTCAAGTCAATTTTAATTTCAATCGATTTGGATAATTAATCGTTAAAGTCGAATGATTTCTTAAAATAGATTTTAGAAAATAAAAGGACCAATAAATTGACTGAACGATTATAAAGTTTCAAAAAAAAAAAAAAAGAAATGTACCTAAAGTTTGAAAATAATGTATGATTCATTATTCTCATTTTTTTTTTTTTGATATACCTGAGATAAGAAGTCCTTCGATAATCACCGATACCTTCCATTGTTCGGTCTTACGATCATCGATCCAATGAGCCCGAAGTCGAAGATTTTCGAGTGGATGATTGATCTCACGTGCGGTGTGTTGTTTCAAAGCTGCTAAAAACGCACCGGGTCTACCAAGACCAGAGAGATCAACACGAAATGGGAAACTCGTAACGCTGCACGATTCCAATATCTGATATCTCGTTAATAATCCATTAACGAATGTTACTGCATCCTTCGGTCCAGATTCCCACTCTTTTATCCAATGTTTAGGAGTCTACGATGACAGCAACCCAGAACGATTAATATTATTGAAATATAATCGATAATGATATCTTGTATTCTGAAAGATTGATCATAAACATAACCTTTGCATTCTCAATTCCAATCAAATCGATATCCAGTCTTATACGGTTCAATAAATCCCGAGTAAATTCAATCTCGTCAGCGAAGAAACGCTTCATTGGAGTCTCTTTCTCTTTATCCTGGGATATTGAGTTCAACGATGCTTCAAATTTCATCAATCGTTTATCTAGGGTTTCCTTTAAATCCTCTTCAATCGTATTCTTTGATCTCGTTCCACCTCGACTATCGTTACTCGATATTTTTATCGTCATACCTGGAATAAACGAATTCCTTTTGTCGTCAGACGTCATAAGATTCTTTTTCTTTTTTTTATTTGTTTCGTTGAAGCTTTCGACAATAATGATTTACCTTTGAGAAGAGCTAAGGCTATCTCAGCGGCTATCCTTTCCCAAGCTCTATGAGCATTCGCAGGTAAACCAAAATATTCTCTTGGTGAATCTTCGTCGTTTAAATTTTCGACGATCTTTAATGGATCGTTTTCCGATATATCGAGGATATTGATAACGTTGCCTAAAGTACGACGACCCTCGAAAACATCCTTCGACCAAACATCACAAATAATAGCACGAAGGGCCCGCATATCGTAATCATCCTGTAATCGTCCACCGTAAACAGCAACGTCCAATAATCCTTGACCCGTTTCCCAATTTTGCGTTTGATTGATTTTAATCGTTTTATCAACGATCAATGTGTACGCCGCACCCAAATCTGCTTCGTTCCATTCGTAAGATCTGATCCAGGCTTGTGGAACGAATTTACGTCGTTCTTGAATGGTCGAGTGTAACCATGATAATAAAAACATACCAGGAATATTATCGTTAGTTTTATTCACTTCCAATTGTTGGAGTTGTTGGAAGGATCTTTTTAGATTTCTCTTAACACCTTCTGGTGGCTCGTAAGCTAGTTTTAAACATAATCCTGCAAGACCAGGATAAAATCCTATACATTCTTCTGTGGTCAACCAAATTCTTGTGGTTGCTTGTTTATCGGTGGTACACATAGGTGATCTCAATAGACTCTCTAATCGAGGTAGCCAAGTCAAGGCTAATTGTAAATTGCTCAATAACACCCAACTACCGTTTCTAAAAAATGATAATTATATGACCATTGTGGTACGAGAAGTACAGGGTGTTTCCGAAAATGTGGGCATAACTTCGAGTATAGATTCAATACGTTAAATAAGAAAAATGTTCATATAAACATATGATCCGATATGATCTTGTTTCCAAATTATAGTCGATTTTGTCTTTTACTAATTCGTATGACTCTGTTGTCAAGAATAACTGCTGACCATTTGATCGGACCAGTTTTTCTGAATGGGACATTAACTGGGCGAATTATACGATTCAGTTTTAAGGGAAAACTTATAGGAACTATTGGAAGACGTATCGATTGATGTCATCAACCGTGTGTGGTTTATGCATGATGCTGCACCACCATATTTTAATCGACTAGCGAGACAGTTTTTAAATGAGAGATTCCCTAATAAATGGATTGATTCGTGGAGGACCAATCGATTGGCCAGCACGATCACTTGATCTAAATTTTTATTTATGAGAGCATCTAATGTCTTTGATTTACAATGCAGAAGTAAACGATGTTTTGAAGAATTGCGATATCGTATTCAAGAGTGTTGTAGGCGAATTTAAACAACACCTGATATTTTTAAACGAATGAGTAGATCTATGGATGCAACGTTTGGAAACCTGTATTTAAGTCGAGAGAAACCACTTTGAACAATTTCTACAATTTCTACAATTTAAACAAGAAATCCACTTCAAAGAATTTCCAGAATTTCTGTGAAAATTATGAAATAACAGGTTTCAGATAAAAACAGCTATAATTTGGAAACAAGGTCATATCAGACGTATGTTCGTATAAACTTTTTTTTCTTATTTCACCGTACTGAATCTATTTTCGAAGTAATGCTCACATTTTTGAAAACATCCTGTATATTAATGATATATAATTAGCATGTTATTATAGCACGTATGTATTAATTAATTAAATGTAATGAAATGCTTACTTGCACGCAGCTTCCAATGCTAACTCCGCTTGACCAACTTGTCCTTGTCCCAAAGAAACTTCGGTGAATACGATTGAGGAAGTTACATGATTTACGGCCAATGATTTTAACTCCGGACCAGGATCAGTTCCTGGTGATAATAACAAAAGTATCGGCATTGTTGATCCCTCGTTTTCCGCTATTTTTTTTAAAGTCCATGCTGGTGGTGCCAAATCTCGTACGCCTTTGTAAATTATTATTTGTTATCATTATTATTATTTTTTTTCTTTTTCTTTTTCATGTTAATACAAATCAGTCGATTATTAATTTAAATGTCTTATTAGTCTTAATTTTGATTAATATTAATTTCGTATCAATTTCTTTTTCCTATTAATTCAAAGTAATAGATTATTAATTCAAACATCTCGTTGGTTCAAATAGGAATAATAAATAAATGATAACACGCACTGTACGTTTCACGTATAATACGTATAACGTACCCAATTGCGAGATAGCAAATTTCGTGAGAGCTGTGTGCAAATAATCCGGACGTAGGACTTTGATAATTAGAATACGCTGAAATGGAGTCAAACTGTTGTCGTTGTATACATTTCCAATATCCTCGAACCAAGCACGTTTCATTTTAGCAGCGACCTGTTAAGATATATAATAGTGAGAAACATAAGCGAAATTCTAAACACAAATGGATATTTCCGTAGTATTGATTTGCGGTTATATGTGTGTATGTATATATATATATATATAAATCGATAAACAGATGGATCGTGCTAATATATACCTGATGCATCGAATTGGCCAATATTTTCACAGCTGTTCGACGTTCATCGGGCACCCAATCGGGTACTTCAAAATCGATATTATCCTCGTTATTTGGTATACCACTATCGAGCAATAAATTTCTCTCGATTTCCGATACTGGATTTAAATAAAGTGCCAAATACAGTGCAAGTGAAAGTCGATGTTTTCTATATGCTGCCTTTGTACAGTAATGCACTGTTAATGCAATTAATCTAAACGAAAGAAAAAGAAATATTCGTTTATACATCACGGAGTAAAAAAGAAAAATAATAATGGTAGAATATTAAATGAATTTAATTGAAGAAGGGGATTATAAGTCTATTGGCTGGATCAAAAGTTTTTAAATAATTTTAAAATAAAAATTTGTATATATATATATTAAATTATTAATTAATTGTTATATTTTATAAGTATATTTTAATATATTTAATATATATGATTTTATTATTTTGTTCAATATAATTATTTAATATATATATATTAATATATATTATTTTATTTACTATAATTGTTTTAATATATTTTAATATTTTGTATTAAAAATTAAAAAAAAAATCTTTTTAAAAGTCTCTTTTTAATACTTTTTATAAACTATAGATTTTTTTTTTATTTCTTTCGAGATTGTAAAATCACAAATGACTATCCATTCAAAAAACTTTTTGATACGATCATCCTTTTTGTTATATCAATTTGTAACATTTCTATTTTATTTTCTAGCGATAAGAAATTTATCAATTTTACGACCTCTTTTCAACTAGTCTGTCCTGTTCTTTTCTCTCTTCGGCAACAGCTATTGATCTGGTGCTCTCTGCTTCGAGATATATGTCCGTGAAAGCTTCCGTTGAGAAAACGTATAAAGGATTTAAGGATGTCAGTCCCTTAACGGCCTTATAAACGTTCGCTGCGAATTTAGCGAGTCTCTCCCCATTCTCCATTCTCCTTAAAAACCATTGAAAATAAAAAATTATATATAAATATTATATAATATAAAAAATATATATAATATATAAGAACTGTATATAAATAATAAATAATATATACAAAACTGTGTATATATATATATATATATATATATATATATATATATATATATCAATCTAAAACATTTTGAAGCTTTAATTAAAAAAAAAAAAAAATTGTTTTTTATCATGATGCCCATATAAGTGTATACTATAATAAAATAAAAATTTACTCTAATAAAACAAAATGAAAATTTGCGATATATTAGAAAATTTAAAGAGAGCTTTAAGTCTACTTAGAAATATCCTCAAGGCTACGTCGACTTTCTTCAAGAGCCAGTAAAATCTCCTTGGCCTTTGTCTGAGTATTTTCCAACGAAGTTAAAAGGCCACCACCACCACTATCACCAGCACCATGGCCATCTTGAGACTCTTGCAAAAGATCTTGCCCTCTGGCTCTACCCAATTGCGCTAACAAATCTACTCGAGCAGCGTCTCGTTCGCCAGAAAGTTTCTCTTCTCTTTCTAAAGCTTCTCTTCTTCTTGATTCGATTTCTGGAGTTTCCTTTAACAAAACCTAAGAAGGACAAAAAAGAAAACAAGAAAGATCGAATATCACGAGTTTAAAATTAAAGAAAATTCTTACTATCTCGGCAATATCAAAAAAGAGCGAAAAAGAGAGAGAGAAAGAGAGAAACTCAATTATCTAAATAACGTTTCGTAAAATAATAACAAAATAATAGAAAGAAAAATATATTATGGTTTAAAATAAATAATAAGAGAAAAACTAAAAAGAATTGAAAATAATAAAAAGTCAGGTAGAAAGATAAATATATTATCGTTTAAAAAAAAATTACAGAAGGAGAAATAAAAGGAGGAATAAAAGAAAATTAGAAATAATGAAAAATATAATAGAAAGGAAAATAAATTGTCGGTTAAAAAAATTGATAAAAGAAGAAATAAAAAGAAGAATGAAAGAAAATGAAAAATAATGAAAAGTCAAGTAGGAATAAAAATATATTTTACAAAATTAATTATCATCATCGTCATCATCATCATCATCATCATCATTATTATTATTATTATTGTTGTTGTTGTTGTTGTTGTTGTTGTTGTTGTTGTTGTTGTTGTTGTTGTTGTTGTTGTTGTTGTTGTTGTTGTTGTTATTACTACTACTAATATTATTATTATATTATTATATAAATGAATAATAACACCAACCTTATCGATGAGTCTTTCAGCCAAGCTTCTCGTTCCAGCACCAAGTGCAATTTTGAACAAAACGGCATCAGCTTCCTTTGGTATATTATCCAATCGATCTCTTCTCGTAGCTAAGAAGAGTTTGAAGCCTTGTTGAGCTGGCAAAATACGTTCACCGAGTCTCAATGGTCGTTTACGTAAAAGTGGCAACAGAATAGAGGGAAATTCAACTATTTCCTCGACCAACAAGGCTTTCCCAAATCTAACAGCTAATTCCAAAGCGGTAAAAAACCTAGGATCCTCGGCCTTAGTTATTTCCAATTTCGATCCTAGATTCGACTTCAACCAGGCAACAGCAACTCCCGATGGATCGAGAAAAATAGGTACCAAAGGGCCTCTCAACGCGCATGCAGCACCAACGAGACTTCCCGTGTCCGCTGGGAGTCCTTGAGCTCGCCAAAGTAATCTTTCTCGTTCGGTGATCAATAACTCAATGGCCGACCTCTTCCACTTGTCATCTCTTTCCGGATCCTATAAGTAAGAGTAAGAGAAAAAATTAATTTGTGAGGTTGGTCGATTTTTTTCTGTTTTTTTATTATTTTTTATATTAATATATATACATAAAATAATATATATGTGTATATATAATTTTATTGTATTACATTGTATTTTATAATATTAATATCAATATGTATATATATAATAATATTATACATTAATATTAATTTATATTATTATAAAATTATATATTATAAAATTAATATTAAATTAAATTATATTATTATATATAATATAATAATATATATTAATATTAATATATTTATAATATTAATATATATATAATTTGATATATGTATATATACGTTCGAAAATACAAAACTTGATTTACCTGATAGATCAAAAAGGATGCCGTGTTAGCAGCCTCGACGTTCAATCTTGCTTTACGTTTGGTCAACTCTTCGTACTGTGCTTGCCAATCACGATGTTCCTTATCTAATTTCGACAAAAGAGCTCTAGCCGTGGTCAAACTAGCCTCGGTTGTTTCCGTTCTCAATTGCAACGCCGCGGCACCTCGCGAATGTTCAGCCAATTCTTCTTGAAGCTGTGAAACACGACTTTCTACGGTGTTCAAACCAGCCGCCAATCTTCCAAGCTGAGCCTCCGCAGCTGATAATCGTCTACAAATGATTTATATTATCGTAATTTATATTATCGCTTTTCCTTTTTTCTTTTCTTACTTTTTTGATAACGCAGCATATTCATAATTAAAAAATTAAATTTACAAAAAGAAATTTAATGATTAAAGGAGATTATACTCGGCCAATAAACGTTGTTCCCGTTCCAAAGGTGCAACTTGTTGAAGAATTTGTCCGTATTGTAAATTTGCAAGTACCCAGCCTGCTAATGGTGCAGCAGCCACCGATGCTCTCTTAGCAGTTTTTTCTTCAAAACTATCAGGACGTTCTTTGATCAATTTCGCAACCGCTTCTAAACTCGCCGAAGTACTTCTTCTCGCGTCCCAGGTTCTTTGATTAAAAAAAAAAATAAAAGTCACGTTAAAAAACGAATTGTTTATCCGAAAATTTCTTTTTTAGAATATAAAAAATTTACCTGATTTCGTCTTTGATTCCACGTTTAGCTAAGAATGTTTTCATACTGTTCCAAGACGTATCTTTGATACCCATAAGTCTCAGAACACCTTCAAGGACATCTCTTACCGGTGCTGGTGGTGCTCTCAATGATCTAACTTCGGCAAGAGCATCGGCACTGATACCAGCGACAGCTTGTGACGCTTGTTCGACCAATGGCTCGACTTTGCTCAATTCTCCTTCTATATCGGTCTGTTTCAAGAGATGAAATTTTTCTCGTGAAATTTTCATTACATTAAAAGCAAATACGAGAAATAGAGTAAAATTACCTTTCGTCGTGCCAACTCAGCGCTCTCTCGTTCAGTCTCGATTTTTAAATTAGTCATCTCACCTCGTTGCCCTGTGGCACCTCTCATTGTCGCAGTAATCTTTTCTAATGCAGCATTAGCTCTTCCTTTTTCAACCTAATAAATTAGAAACGTATATCCTTAATTATCCTCTTAATTTTCTAAATGTAATTTGTTCTCAATGAGATAAGAGGATAAAGAAGTGGAAGAAAAGGAAAAGGAGACGAAAGAAAAGAAGATTAACACCTCAAGCTGTTGTCTTTGCTTAGAAACTTCATCCTCCAATTTAGCGACGTGTTCACCGGCTTCTCTTAATCTACTTATACCAGCGCCAAGACTATTAAGTTTACTTTCAACTTCTTCGCTCCAAATTTCACGAAGATGTTGAGATGTACAAAGTAGCGCTAAGAAACGTGCCGGAGCGTGTTGTTGCTTAGGTGCTTGAAGATGAGCTTTAATCATAACTTGTGTGTCTGGAGATGATATTTCAGAAGCTTCTGATCCATGTGAATTATATTGAATCGCTAACTCGGTCAATGGTGCTTCGTAAGACCACCATTCGTTTCCGATACATGGACCAATTATGGCAGAATATCTGAATAATCCAGAACGTGATAATAACTTTGAATTCATATCACCGATGTCTAGAATCATAACTATACGAAGATAACTGCGGAGACCTGAGAAACAATGAGATCTTTTTTCTTTCTTTCTTTCTTTCCATTTTTTCTTTTTCTTTTTTTATTTTTCTAATGTCTCGTTAAAAAATTCCAAACGTTTTAATGACTACTCACGATGATAAAAATATTGTTCCAAAGTGCCAGGAAAATCTTCTCTCCTTGATAAATCTATCAATGGTGCTATCATACCATCCAATTCCTCGGTTGAAAAAAGTCCTGGCAGTTCTCCTTGCGCGACAATAGCACTGACTAAAATAGACATTCCTTCTTCTCTCATATGATGTTCCTCGAGTAAGAGCATCGTTGGTTCACCATCGATACCGGCGGTTTGAATAGCATTTTTGATCGAAGCTTTAGCTCGCCCAGGTCCCGAATCAATGAATCGAAAAGATGAGAAAGTTGCTGCTAATCTGGCAGCTGATTTTCTTCCTGCTCCTGGTCGTCCAGTTAATATTACACCACGTAAACGTGTTCCAAATGTCCAACATATGCCTTCGATCAAAGTAAATTCAAATAGAATT
The DNA here is from genome assembly GCF_905475345.1 of Vespula vulgaris. NCBI lineage: Eukaryota > Metazoa > Arthropoda > Insecta > Hymenoptera > Vespidae > Vespula > Vespula vulgaris. The sequence continues at coordinate 2,423,928 of NC_066609.1, forward strand.
ATCAAACATTTCGCGCCTGTTAATAGACTACCCTTTATACTCAGTTATTAATCAATTACCGACGAAATGTAAAGTGTTGCCTATAAACAGGCGTATATATTTAATATTAATTGTAATAAATAATTATGGTGAATGAATGTTATATAGATTATACGATATGATATGTATGATTAATACGATATGATAATAATCCTAAATTGAATTAGGTCAGAATCTAAACAAATATTTATAATACCAGCAATCATTTGTAAAAGATGGGAAGTAATTGTTGCCTGTATTGGTTCGCCTTCTCGAGCACATTTAGCAGCTGCATTTATGATATTATTTTTCCATTCCTCTTCCACGATAGGTAACAATTCAGTATTACCAATCTTCCAAACGAAAACATCGTTGATTGTATTTTTAACTTCAATCATTTTAGCAGACAATATGGAGTCCCAGTTGACTCGTGCTTTAGCTGTTAATCTGAACGGCGTTACAACAAATTGATATTCTCTTTTAATTGACGTTCTACTATAAAAGAAAACAAAACTAAACACAAAAAAAGAATTGTGAAAATTACTTTGGATAGAATAAATGTCGGCCAGCATCTAAGAGATGACAGGTAACATCTTCCACATTTTCAGGAGATAAATAATAACCAAGACAATCAGCCCACAAAATAAGATCTTTCGGTGTCCACAAGTAAGAAAATTCTTTGGACAAATTCGTTGACTGATAAGCTTCTAACATTGCCGATGCTGTCTTCGAAATCCAAGTGTCCATTAAATCGTCCTTCTGTTTCAACGCATCTCTCAGATGAAGTTCCAACATAGCAACGGTCTCTTTCGAACTTGGAGATCTAAATAATTTCACAGAAACATGTGTTACGATATAATTATGATTAACTTAGTTCTTTCAATATCGATACCAACGGTAAATAATACGTAGCCATGAGACATTCTAATCTCGGATGAAGAGCAGTAATAGAATCTGCAGTAGAAATTAGCGTTAATGGAATTCGAGCAAATTCTAAATCATCCTCATGAAATCCTTTGTCCTGAAGTAATTCTCTCAACAATTCCTACGAAAAACAGATTCGTTTGAAAAAAAAAAAGAAAGAAAGAAAGAAAGAAAAGAAAAAAAAAACAAACACATAAAATTACCTGCATCTCTTTAGAAGCTAAATGTATATCCTTAAGGATTAGAATAACTCGTGAACCATTTCTGGGTTTATAGGTTCTCCCATGAGAGGATGAATCCAAACGAATGCAAGCTCGTTTTAAACGCGTAATGAGATCTTGTGCTCCATAGAGAGATGATCCTTGTATCAAGGTCGATGGTGCATTATCCTTATTTTTTATAGATGATAATGCAGCAGCTATCAATGTACTTTTACCGGAGCCCTCTTGACCTCGTAAAATAACGGGATAATCATTTTCTATCCAGGGTAAAATAGACGCTAATGCTCTTTTAACAGGTCCTAAAAGTAGACGGTAAAATGTTAATGAACATTGCGTCACATAATTCGTATAATATTTAATAATCATTACCTGAAAGTAGAACAGGTCCGTCATCTGTTTCAATGGATTGATAAATATCAATGAACGGTTCTAATCGATCAGATTTTTCATTATAAACAACATCGAATGGCTTCTCAGGATCTGGACACCAACAATCCGTCAATTGATAAATCAAACGTGCCAGATTGTCTCTAACGTTTTGATCTTCGATTTGACCACAGAAAGCTCCGATAAGTGCCTCTGTACCAAGTGTCTGTGTATGTGCCTTTCGTAAATGATATAAAACTGAATTGACCAAACCGGAAGCTGAAGATCGTATCGAGTTTGTCTTGAGAATTTCATCGATGCAGGGAGACAGGTGTGTCTTTATATTGCTCCGAACGTTAACAGGCAAATCCTCGATATTTAAAGCAAACAGAAGTGATGCTGGATTAATCATTCCAAGATGGACGACACCTAATCGTGAAACTGTAGCTGGACTAGCACTTGCCAGTTTATGTGTCTCGAATATGAACCTGTATTTTTTTTTTTTTTTTCATTTTTATTCAATCAATTAATGCGTCGATGATGGTGATAATAAAAGATACATATTTTTGTTATTTACCTTATACCGTTTCCGAGTTTAACACCAACCCCATTAGGTAATGTTAATAATCTATTATCATCCAAAGCAGAGTTTAATGCTTCCGCCCATTCTGGTTCAACGTCGCCATTAAAAATGATCCAAGTTGAAGCTTCACCGGCTGTTATCACAGCGCTCGATAATAATCCTTCTTTCCATTCTCTTAAAAGATAAAAAAGATTAATAATAATTTATAGTATATCATTTTGGTCTTTGTATCATTCATCAGAACGAAAATTACCTTGTTTCTGGATCAACGCGTCCTAAAAGCCTTGATTTTGGTACTGCGCCAGGATAAATGAGACACTGATCTACTGGTTCTCCAATTTTAGACAATGCCTCGGCTAATAATTTTCTAATGGTCGTCTTTCCGCTACCAGGTGGACCAACGATCGCAACACCCGTTCTACTTTTTAATTGATCCCTCAATTGTATACACTGTTCTACGATATTCCTGGTATAATTTTCAGACTCGCAAAGTTCTACCAGGGCTTCTCGCAAATTTTTTTTCTCGTTGGATACCTCGGTTAACAAATGATCTGTGTTAGGAAAGACGTCAACTAACAAATCGAGAAACTTTTTGGCGTCGTCCTCAGTTAATTTCGGTAATGTTGAATCTTTTATCGCGATCAATAGTCTGATTAATTAAAAAAAAATACATACATATAAATATATATATATATGTGTGTGTGTGTGTTTTGATAAATGTTTGAATAATAATTGTAATAATTAAATAATAATGAATTTTTTTAATAAAAATAATTTAAATAATAAAAATTTGTCGAAACGATTAAAAAATAATTGTATTTAAATAATAATTAATTTTGTAAATTTTAATACCTGGATGATTCATCGAAATGATTAGCAGATGAAATAGCATCGATTACCGATCGAAGTGCTCTAAGGCCCCAATCGTAATGCGGCTGTTTCGAAAGTAAATTTTGAGATATTTCGAAGGTTTCGACCAAACGATTGGCAAGCATAGAAGATTCCAAAAAACCAGCACATTCTAACAATGCTTTGATGATATCAAATTTATCAGGATGAGCCATGCCAATAGGTCTGAAAAGTCGAGCCAATGAATCTGGAAGTCTATGACGTCCACCATATTCATTTCCAGCAGGATTCATTGTAATAAATACGCAGCAGTGTGGATCGAGATTAACTCTTTGATCACTAAGAACAACTTGACTCGATCCATCTCTTACAGCTTCTTGAAGAGGTCTGATCAACATCGCAACGGCGCTCAATGTTTCTTCCTCGAGACGATTAAATTCATCGAAACATCCCCAAGCACCAGCTTGAGCCAAACCACCTAAGATTCTCTTCATACTGCTTGCGTCCATTCCTGTTAAGAAAAAAAGAAAAAAGGAAGAAGAAAATATTCCTATTTCGTTACGATAATATTGTACTAATTATCAACGACAACAGATACGATTGATACAGACGAACCTTCGTCGCAATTAAAGACAATGACCAATCTACCCAGTATACTACCGAGTGCTTTAACGCTCTCAGTTTTACCAGTACCAGCTGGACCAGTTGGACTACCACCTAATCCTAGTTTCATCGCTTGCGTTAAAGCCAAGAAACATTTCTCGGTTAGCGACGTCCAAACTAAACCAACTGCTGCTCCTTGATATTCAAAACGATATGGGAATTCCGCAGAAGCGCATCTTATCACTGGACCTTTATTCTTTTAAAATGAAAACTTTTTATCGAACTGATATGATACCCCATAAGAGAAATAAATTATTTAGTTAAAAAGAACCTTACCGTTCTGTAAGTTTTTAATTGTCTGTACCACAACCACCAAGTAGATTCACCATTCTCGAGACTATTCAAAAGAGTTCTAGATATTTCGAGATGATGAACAGTATCGAGAAGTAATCCGCGTGCTTTTAATACCGTCAATGTATCACCAACATCTTCGAGACCCCTATATCTAGCTCTTTGAGTATCCAAAAATTCTACCAATTTTTTCAAACCCACATTACCCTCTTTTAAAGCAGCCTCGCAACGTTCAGTAAATCTGATTCTCTCGGATAACAAAAGTATCTAAAATATTATCAATAATTCATATCTAAATAAATAATGCTAGAGATATTTAATAATTGTTTTTAAATAAATTTACAATGCGATACTATTTTATGGGCTATTATCGTTTTGTTTTATTTTATGATCTATTGTGCTTTTGTTAGAGACATTCAGTAATTCCTTTTATATAAATTTACGATACGATATTATTTTATGGTCTGTTATGGTTTTGTTTTATTTTATGGTCTATTATGGTTTTGTTTTATTTTATGGTCTATTATGCTTTTGTTAGAAACATTTAGTAATTCCTTTTATATAAATTTACGATACGATATTATTTTATGGTCTGTTATGGTTTTGTTTTATTTTATGGGCTATTATGGTTTTGTTTATTTATATATATAATTTGTATTTAATATATATATTTATATATATTTATATATAATTATATATAAAATACAAATTATATTATTTTAATTATTGATCAATCCTATAAAAATTCGTACCTGAGTTGGATAAATTGAAGGATCAGGCGATGAGTCTATTAAACATTTATCAAGACTCTGTCGAAGAGTATTCCTTATCACTTTTTCAAGATTATTCAACCATCTTGGTAATGGTTCACTGGTATCGATAACGTCCGATAAATTTAATATTTCACCCTCCGGTGATATTACAGCGATTAAACTGTTATTATCATCTCTTATCACTGATCCTATGCCTTGATACAATTTTGGAAGATGAGATTCCAAAGCTTTACCACTACCTGACACCAATTCTAAAAGATCTTCGTCGCTCAAAAAATATAAACGAGGATAAGAGGATCTTCTCTCCTATATTCGAAAAAGAACAAAAAAAAACAACTAATTAACTTTTGTCAGCGTTTGAAAAAATCATTTGAAATATCTTAGATATATAAATAATGATGTATCGCAAATATTAAAAATTTATTAAAAAAAAAAGATCTACGAAAAATTATTATCGTTAATATTAGATATAACGTTTGTATAATAAAATATAAAATATATAAAATTACATATAAAAATATATATATATAAATAGTAAAAAGAAAAAAAAAGAAAAAAATAACATACTTCTAAAAATTCGTCAAGACTTCTTTGACATCTGTCGAGTAAATCCTTCAAATTAATTAACGCTGGCAAAGGGAGTCTTCTAATGGACGATACTCGAGGATCGTGTGATACTTCTCCCATAAGATATCTAAAATAAAGAAAAAAAAAAAAAGAAAAGAAACAATATTCGTAAAATCGAAGATTCGTTAATATCATTTCGTTATATTTTTATATTTAATCGACCTAAATTCTTTGTCCGTTCTCGACCATTTCCCAGAATCATTTGGTGCAGCACCACTACCGTATATGGGTTCCAAATAAACCCATTTTCTTTGCACGATACTGAGTATCTTTATACGTTCTTCGATCTCCGATAAACTAGCCTCGCATCGTGTTGCCCTAGCTGCAAATCTTTCATATCCTGCAGCACCTTTTGCACCTTCCAGCAAAAGACGTAATTCACCTGTATATATCATTCGTTTTAACAATAAAATTCATAACATCTCTTTGAAGAAAATAATTTTTAACACGATGAAACATTTTCAACAAGACGATTAATACCTGTCCTAGCCAAAAGATTGCCATATTCTCCGACAATATAAATAATCGAGTTTTTATTGTCCTTTGTCTGTTGAATTTGAAGACTAGCCGATGTCTCCCAAGATTCTAATTCCAATATCGCTTGACGTATTCCACTTTCAGCGGCAGCTCTCTTTGTTATTTCCTAGGAGAATAAGATTACGCATGATCCCGATTTTCCTCAGCCAAAATATCAAAATATTTCGTTAAAAACAAATCTCATATCTCACCTTAACGCGATCGACATTGTCCCGTAATTTGTCCTTACAATCGAGTATATGACCTAGCGTCAAATCTCGTAAATTTTTAATATCGTTCAAACAAAGGATTGCCTTTAATTCCGTCCAATGTTCCTCAGCTATTTCATCCCCTCGAAGAAGTTGAATCCAATCGATGGCGTCTCTAATCTCACGTAACCTTTTACCAACGAAAGTTTCAACTTGTACGTTGTTCGACGATACTTTATCCTCGTCTTTAGAACTACGATCTTCGATCGATTGTAAACGGATCCTGGTTTCCCATGAATCAAGCCAATCGTGCAGTCTCGGTAATCTTCTTCTCGCAACGGCCCATTCCTCCGCTCTTTGATTATCAAGTTCCTCGAGAAATTCCGCTTGAAATCTACAATTCGATTCCTCTGCTTCTAACTGTGCTTCGAGCTTTCTTAAATTCGTCGAATCGTCCTCGATGATATCCTTTAAATTCACACCGATTCTTTGACAATCTATATTCAAGCTATCCCTTTGCTCAGTTAAAGTGATCCAACGATCTCTCATAGACGTTATCCAATCTATACCGATAACGTCAGGCTTTTCCAACCACTTGGTTTCCCATCTTTCGATTTCATCACGTAACGCTATTCCTCGATGACGAAGATTCACCTTAGTGTCCTCCAATTGACGCGATACCACTGCTTTGTGCTTTTCCAAACGATCGGCCAACTCTTGCCAACCTATGTTCGCTGTATTAATTCCTACGATATTAAAAAGTTAACTAGTATAAATGAAACTTTGTTAATTTTTTTAAACTTTATTTAAAACAAAAAAAAACAAATTCATTGGTTTATTCATGTCGAAATGATACCTTCCAATTTTTCACTTGTCCAAGCTGCCAATACTTTAGCAAGACCAGCAACAGCTTCCATTTCGTTACCAATGCCAGCATATTGTTTTTGAATCCGTTCATGAGCTTCGTTAGCTAATCCAACTTCTTCAACGTTATGTGGCCTCCTTTCTAACTCTTTCGCAGCGAGGGAAAGAAAATCAACGACTGCTACTAATCTTGAAGAAGCCTCGACACGCAAATCCGAACACAAACGTTCCCAATAACGACGAGATGCCGACTCTAAATCGTTCCTAGTCGTTCCAGTGTCGATACTTATGCACCAAATTTTTACCTCGCCTCCTCGCAATTTGCCAACCTAAATTGACAAAAAAGAAAAAGAAAGAAGTAACGAAGATTAATACATATATAATTAATTCTGTTGCAATTAATTTATGATAATTTATCGATTTATGGTTATCATTAGCTACCTCTTGTGCCCATTGTTTAGCGTCCTTGAAAGCTCTACTCCAATCGTTTGGAGATGCTCCTTTTAATCTGTTGGCATATAAAAATAAAATGTTGCTCTTCTTTTTGTTTCGTTTCTTTTTCTTGTTATCATAATTTTTTTATAACGATTATCATACTCGAGAAATATTAACGAACTATTTGTAAAGAGATAATTTATAAACGAGATATTTGATCTGTGTCGTACATACTTTTCACCAATATCGATTCTCGCTGGTGCCGCCAAGTTCAACCACTTGATCCTAACGGATTCCAAGGCATTTAAGGCAATCTCAGCTTGCTTGTAGACTCCACCAAACAAGTAAGCACTTTTATGAACTAGATTACCAAATTGAGCGTGCTCGACATTACCGACCCCACGAAAGTTCATAGGAATTGAGAGAGAACGTCGTATACCAGAATATATTTTCGCTCGAATTTCTTCGAGAGTAGGTCGCCATTGCAACATTCCATCGCGGAATATTAGTTCGACCTTGAGCTCTGGTAATTTTCTTAACAACGATGGCAAGGCACCACTATGGGAGATTGAGCAATTCATACATTTATGTATAACTCTGTGTATCTAATTTATATATATATATATATATATATATATATATATATATATAATATATATATATGTATGTATAATTTATACATATACATAAATATATAATATATAATGTTTAATATTATAATATAATATTAAATATATAAACATACATATAATTTATATATATAAATATATATATTTAAATATATAATATTTATATAAACTATTTTCAGATCAATGATAATTTCTGATTATTACACTTTTTATATGATTTCAATTTGATACTTTATACAAAAAATTTATTCTACTACCTATAAGCCACGCCCAAGGCTTTCAAAAGCTGTCGATCCCAATGCAACTTCCAAGCAGTCGTATTACCATACTCTGCTTCGACACTATCAACGATAGTTCTCATATTCATCAAAGTATCCTTCCAAATATTCTGATTACCTACGAGATTAATAGCCTCGCCTTTAAATAAATTCGATACTAAGTTGCGTAAATTCGAATGCTTAGATGCTAATTCGGCGTTTTGTCTTGCGAATTTCGTCACCTAATCAACAAAACAAAAAATATCGTAGTCGTTAGAAAAAATTTTACAAATCAAATAATGAATCTCAATTAACAGTGTTTGATAATAACCAATTCTCTAAGTCGATTCGTGTAACCATCAACCGCTTGAGGATCGGACCACACTACACCTGATTGTTCCTTTACAGCTCTTGCCAATTCCAATGCAGTGGTTAACATAAGAGGTCTTTGAGAAGGCACCATACGATCTCCGATGGTATTATGGAAGGTCGCAACTTGTTGTAAAGCCCTTGCCCGACCTGCTAATAAACTAGCTCTCTCAACGAGATCCCTTATCTCTCTTGGTAGTTCAACGCCTTGTCCTGAAAGAGCTCTGGCTTCTCTGATCAATGTCATTAATTTAGGATCGTAAGTAACTCGCATGAGACTTGTACCAGTTAACTCGATAACTGCAGAGTCTGTACCCAAAGTTAACTCTTTTCTAGCAACTGCATCTTTCGTCTCGTTCACCTTTACATTATTATTTATCCTTTGTTATTAAGTCGTACGAAAAAATATATAGATATGTATATATATGAAGAAAGAAATATATATTTACCCAAGACTCTAAAAGATACTGTCTCTTTCTTTCAGCGTCCTTCAACGCTGTTGTAACTTTTGATACGGTCTCTTCGAATGCCGGTAGATCTGCTAAAAGTTCTTTACCAAGTTCTATCAAACTTTCTAATCGCATCTCTGACGATCTCGCCGTTTGAATCTCTTGAAGTATCTTAGGAGTATCCAATAGATCATCTGTGTCTGGTCCAGCAAGACAAGTTTCTATCAAAAAAAAAGAACAAATGCATGACTTTGTCGGTATAATTAATCCGTATTATTATTATTTTTATTATTATTATTTGAAACTCTTCTTACCAATCAGATCATCGTACGCCAAAAGCAAAGCTTCACGTTCGCTACGAAGAGCCTTTTTTAAAGCATCTCTTTTCATAAGATCGAAATACCTTCGAAATTCCTCTAATAATGCATTAGGTGTCTTAGCATCAGCGATCTGAGTCTTCAATTTTTGTGCAACCAATTCTTCCGTTGGTATTAAAGCTTCTTCGACTTTGCGTCTCATTCTATTCCATTCGATATCGTTCTCATCCTCGCCGTACACCACTGATTTTGAATATCGAAAATAATTGATAAAAGAAGAAAAATTATATAACAATATCTTTTTAAATATAATTATCCATATAATAAATTTGTAATATTAATTGTAATAATTTTAACGTTAATTTAAACATCGATTAATAAATTTTTAATCATACAATATTAATTTCAATGTTATTTATAATAATTCTTTTTTATGTATAAAATATTAATTTTGATATTAATTATAATAATTTTAATGTTAATTTAAATATCGATTAATAAATTTTTAATCGTAAGATATTAATTTTAATGTTACTTATAATAATTCTTTTTTAAGTATAATTATCTTGCAATATAATTTCACAGACAATATCACCTTTAATATCTTTAAAATTTTGAAGAAGATTGTCAGCATCGAGCCGTGTTCTCTCACTGGGTGTTAACAATCTCATCAATTGACGATGCTGAGCACGTAATTCGCTGAGTTGTCTGGAAAATTTATGAAATAATAATAATAATAATAATAATAATAATATTTTTAATTTAAAGAAAAAAGAAAAAATAGAGAAATTTCTTCTAAGTTATACCTAAGTCTCCTGCCAAGTTTCGAACATTTTCCAGGTACAAATACAGTGTCTTTCCAAGGATGAAGCGAATGATGAGGCCAGAAAAGTCCTGTTAATCTCTCGCTTGCGTTTACCCATTTCTCGCATACCATTGCACCCATCGAAACTGTATCTGCTCCAATCTGACCTTGACCTTGATTCAGGTTTGTCTAAAAAATGTCGATGACATACGTGTGTCATATATAGAAATGAAAAAAAGAAAAGTATGTACTCTGATGTCTCACCTCGTTAACAAGATTTTCAACAAGCATAACCGTCTCATTTCCAATTATTTCCAATAGTGATTTCATACGTTCCTCTTTGTAAACTACACTGCCTAACTTCCAAACATCATCGACAAAACCAGAAATCGTTTCGAGCGATTCCTCTAGACCGATAAATCCATCTCTGTATTGTAAATTAAATTTTAATTAATACACGTTTTATTAATAATGTTTTATCAGAGAAAAATTGAGTTTTGGATTATAAAGATCTGTGTAATCCTTGATTATTATACTTGATTAAGGATTATTCATTATTAACTATTTTATTCATTGATTTTTATATTATTTATATTATATTATAATATTTTATATTATAGATTTTATACTATAATATTTATTCATTGACTTTTAATAATCATTCATATAAATGTTTTATACTAAGCCTGAAAATATGTAACACTTCAAACACCGTCGATAATATTGCTTGCAAGCGCCATCTGTCAGTAAGGAACTTTTTTTTCAATCCTTGTAGGTATATAATAGCTTAATACGCGTGTGCAATGCATGTTGCATATCACCAAGGGTTAAAAAAAATTTCCTACTGACAGATAATTCTCGCAAGCGACATTATCGACGTTGGACGAATGTTTGCATACCTTAAGGCGCAACATATATAATATTTTTGTAAAAAGCATTTTTTTTAATCCTTTCGAAATATAAAAATGAATAAATAAAATCGAACCTCGAAACAGCCGCATTCTCAAGTTCGTTTCTAATATCGTTCAATATCTTTGCAGCTTCGTCAAAGGACGTTTTATCTCTTGATCGAGTCGCTTCATTGCTTCGTTTTATCCAAAAAGCTTCTTCCTCAGCAATGGACGTAGGTGGACGAGGACCGAGAAGATCTTCTTCTAATTTTTTCAAAGAAGCCGGATCGAATCCAGATGATTTAAGAGTGGGAGCCCAAACTTGTCGTAAAACTTCGATGAGGGCAGAACCTTCGCCAGCTCCGATCGAAGTTACTTGTACCAAATCGTGAAAATTCTCTTCCGTGACGATCGACGCTGACAACTAATGAACGAATGATTAAAAACATTTTATTTCTTTCATTGATTACGAAAAAAAAAATTAATCTATGTTCGTATATAATAACTACCTTGAAAAAAACTAATGTATTCTTTCCAGCAAGTAATTCGTTACTGAGTTTGAGAGGAAGTTCATCGTTCTCAGGTTGAATTGGTTGCGCACAAAGCGTTCTACACGTAGAATGATTAAAAAATTTTTCTAAGACTGGCGAGGACCACTTTTTATCTTCTTGAACAGGTACACCGAAGAAATAACCAGCCGTCGACACTATGAACGATCCGCGCCTATCGATCACCACCATTTTCTTGATCTCGATCCTACTATAGTATCGACAATTTTTATTACATTATTCGAATGTCGGTATAGTAATATTTTTATTAAGTTCGAGAGAAGTACGTGTTGCATATAGTAAAAACGTATACTATGTGATATGTTCGAGTCATGTGTTTGGCCTTGCAGCTTGCTGATCGTTCTAGTTCCCATGACAACCTAGTAGAAAACAAAGGCATTAACAACACCCAACTTCTATTGACACGTGGATGCTTCCACGTGATTATTTCACAATTTCTATGATTGATACATCCGTATTAAAAAAAAAAAAAACTATCACGATTTTTACTTTATATATAGACAATATATACTGTATATCATATATATTATACTATATATATTATATATTATATATTATATATTATATATATACAATATATTATATATATATATATATATTATAATAATAAATAATTTTCATTTATATATAAATTTTATTCTCGTTGTTGTTACCGCTCGATAATTTAAACAATAACAAAAAGAAAATTTGCATGACTTCGACAGATGAAGAAAAATTAATCTATCATTGAATTTTAAACATTTTATATATATATATAAAATTATTTTTAAGAAGAAATATATATATTAATAAAGAAATATTATTAGGTATTAAGGTATATATGTATATAATTCCATCTAGAAAATATAAATCTACATACTTGAATACCCATGTGCATTCCTGAATACAGATCTGCCCTTATTCTATAATATTTTCGTCCAACTTCTGAATGTACTTTTCAATCTTTTCATTCGTTTTATTTATACACCAAGACTTTCGTTCCAAAGCACCATTTCATTTCAAAAAATAATCATATTCTCTCAATATATGCATTTTACATATGCATTTTTCCACCCGAGTGAAATCGTATGAGAATTGTGAAGTCATCCTGTCGGTGGGATTACTTTTACCATTCTTTTTAAATATAGGATTAGATAGGTAGGTAGCATTGTTAGTTGTATGAATGATTTAATTTTTAAGTAGGAAGGGCTCAGGAGTAAGAACATGTCCTCTGAATTGCCTCTACCCAATTAATATTATTCTTTTCTATTTCAAATTTCATTTCAGTGAAGTAAAACTGGAGAAAAGAAAAAGAAAATTACTTGTCGTCGTTTTTAAACTATATTATTATTGTCGTCATTTTGTCATTTCATTACTGTGTCCATCGAAATTTTTTTTTTTTTTTTTCATCGAAACAAAGAGTTTTGCGAACGTGTTATTAACGTATATGTTCATCTTGTTTTTTTTTTGTCTTTTTTTACACTACAGATATGCGATATGTTTTTATATTTATTCATTATTTTATGTAATTAATTTTAAATTTCACTAAGTATGCGTGAGATACACTGAATGTTGCATATTATGGTAATTATGCAGATATATAGTATTAACTTTTGATAATAAATTTAATAAAGTAAATTAATAATAAAATACAGACAGTCATATATATTCACATACTTCTTAAATAATTTATGTAATTTTTTTTAACGCAAGAATTATTTGAATTTCAGGTATAGGTTTAACAAAATGAATTCAAGTTTCGATCTAATGGATTTATTTTAGATTAAACAAAAAGAAAAGAACTAAAGAGCTGAAGAAAATTCATTATTTAAATAAACATATTTTCTTCTTTACTAATGCTTCATTTTTCTATATTTATATTTTTCTAATATTTATATGCACTTATCTTATTATCTATATATATATTCATTTAATTTCAGTTATATGTTTAATAAATTATAATATAATAGATTATTATACCTCTATGTGTATGTGTAAATTTTATTATATTAGCTATGTCCCTCTATGTGTAGGGTATAATAAACATTTTTCTTTTTTATATTTTTTTTTTCTTCTTTCCTTTACATTTTATTTTTCTTTCATATTTATTTTATATTTTGAGTTTCTTTTATTTTAATTTAACTTCTTTCAGATTGCTTTTTTCATTTTATGTTTTTGACTTTATTTTCTTTTTAATGTCATTTTTTTTTTAATTTCATTTTTTGGAATTTTTTTCTTTTAGCCCGTTAGGTTTCAATACACAATATAAGACCTGGGCAATCGATAGCATTTGCATTCCAATTTAACGTTAAATGAAAATATCAGGGCAAATGACTGTACGTTTTAATGCATTACGATATTTAACAATAAATAAAATATTGTTTTGGTTATGTCTGAATTAAAAAATTGCTGAAGAAAATTAATTCCAAACTCTTCGTACTTATCTATGTAGTTGCGTGTAAAACGTGTTGCCTATCACCAAGGAACAAAAAAGAATTGTACCGAGAGATGGCGCTCGCAAGCAATAATACCAATGAATATGGAGTGTTGCATATATTACGGCGCAACAAATATAAATACTTTCATAAATAATCAGAAAAGAATTTCAAAAATGATATATAGATTTCTATCTAGAGATATTGAATATACATATACATGTATATATATATATATATACATACATAATATACCTCCTAAAAAATACCTAAGAATGTAGAGGGTGTCTTCAAACGACATTTTTATGGTTTTTTTTTGTTATATTTTTTCACTCACGGTGAAATCTTTCTTGTTAATTGTCATTAATCCAATTTGAAAAATACGAATAAGAATTAATTAATTAATTTAGAATCAGAAATATTGTGACATTAGAAATAGATAAAATAAAAAATGTATGATGTATACGTTAAAATCAAATTTATAATACGTTCGTAATAAATTAAATGTTAAATTTATTTTATTTCTTTCCGCTAATCTTTTACACATACTCGTCTGAATCAATTTTAATATTCAAAAGCTTGTTGGTATTATTAACTTTATTATCGGACCTTTATTTGCATAATCGAAGTATAATATGGCATTCTCGAGGCTTTGGGCGAGCCATTGAAAAACATTCCAATGCACAAGTCGAGGCCAATATCTGCACTCGTATGCATACGTATGAGCTCTGACCATGCGTGCTTCCGTATGGTACCGTCGAATACACAACTCGGTTGGAAAAATAAATAAATAAAAAAAAAATTGATTTAAAACAACATCTAAGGCTATGCGTGCCAATCATATATATATATATATATATATATATATATTATTTATATAATAAATATAATAAAATAATAAATAAATAATATAATAAATATATATATACATATATTATATATATATTTATTATGTGTGTGTGTGTGTGTGTGTATATATGTATGTGTGTACAATTATCGATATTTTTCTTTCTTTCTTTTTTTATCGAACCACAAAATTCTAACGTTAGTTGATAATACCCGATAACGAGCTGATAATAATATATGATATATAATAGTATTGTTATCATTTTTCATGTAGAATACATGGAACTTTAATCATAGTCACAAAATAAAAAGAAGAAAAAAGAATTAAAACTTCATCAAATCATTAGTATCAAATACGATAATGTTCTGATATACATGTTGTTTTCAAACTCACTTCATTTTATTTACATATATGAGAGATTACGTATCATTTTTCTTTCCTTTGATGTATTATGTTTTTCTTTTTTTTAATAACAACATAAATCTCTATCTGTTTCCAAATATAAAATAGAAAAGTCTTCTTTATAAAATAATATTACAGTATTGCTGACAAAGGCCAGGCTATTTATTTTCACTACTATGAGAATCCAAGAAACATCAATGAGATTTACGACTATCGCGATCTCTTTTTTTTCTCTCTCTCTCTCTCTCTTTCTCTCCCACACGAAGAATAAAAATAACGATTCCGTGGCACAAAGGTTAACGAACGTCGTGTTCGGTACTTTTATTTCTCGCGTAGGCTAGAAATGAACTAATTACAACGTTACGTTTTCTATGTGGGCGAAGAGTTAAGGGGGAAAAAAAAAAAATTAGTCTTTGTAGGTTATCATCGCGTGTAATCCAGAGAGAGAGAGAGAGAGAGAGAGAGAGAGAGAGAGAGAGAGACAAAGAGAGAGAGAGAGAGAGAGAAAGAGAGCACGTGCTGTTGGCCTAATCGCCGGGTATTCACATTATGAGTAATTTAAATTACACGCGCGCGCACTACTGTGTGCGCATAACTTTATGTAAATCCCTTGTGTGTTCTTGTCCGTGTTTTCCTCGCGAGCAATAGTTAATGCGAATGAATTATGAGATTATATAGTATATGTCTCAAGATATTTGTTATTGTCGAGAAAACATTATTAATAATAAATATACATATATGTGCATGTGTGTGTGCGTGCGAATGTGCGTATGATCATCGCTTGAAAGCAATCGTTACGATATATATATATATATATATATATATATATATATATTTATTTATGATTAATTATATTAAAAATAATGATTAATTTATTATCGATTCTAGAAACATTTGTAATTAATTTTTGTATGTGTGTGTGATCATCGCTTAAAAAAGCAATCACTATGATATATATATATTTATTTATTTATTTATTTATTTATTTATTTATTTATTTATTTATTTAAGATTAACTATTGTAAAAATAATGATTAATTTATTATCGATCCTAGAAATATTTGTAATTAATTTAATAACAATGATTCATAATCTATGTACAATAAAGATTTTTAAATAAATAATAAACTGTTTCATTGAATGATAAAAGAAAAAAAGAAATGAATAGATACTTGAGAAAATCGTTGAAATCGCTTTATCTCCCGTACGTGCTGCACTTCACGGTACGTCTGGATCTTATCGATCATTAATTAGCATTAAGACTTAGGAAGGTCAGTTTGATCATTCGGGGTTTTATAGATTTCATTGGTAAACGTATTCTTAGTTAAATTTAATGGCTTGAATATTTTTTGATCATTTCAGTATGTACTCTCGGCGTAGATCTCATTAGTACGTTCCTTCGTTATTCAGTAATATGCATTAAGAATATTTATCGAAATGCTGGTACGCTTCTTTTTTATTGTTGTTGTGATAAGTGTAACATAAAAATAAAATAGAAAAAAAAAAGAAAACCCGTAAGGAAGAAATAAAATTCATTTTAAACAAATATACAATAATTAATAACATAACCAATAATAACCAACAAGTAACAATAAATAACAAATAATTATTCATAAGAACAAAATATTAATACTAAAAAGATCTATCAAAAGAAAATAATTTCATAAAAGATTTTCTTTATTATTATTTCTGAAAACTACGTATCTTAAAGGCCAACATGGTTATCTTCGTGTACTACGAACACATACATAGATAAAATTAATAATAAAATTTGTGGGAAAAACCGACAAAGTAATTCGATCCTTCAAGTATGTCAACATTTGTCGATTGGATATATAATGACCTCTGAGTGTCATATTATTAATAGATATACATATCATAGGATATGTATAACAAAATTGGACACTAATATATTAATCTAATATAATTATTACGTAATCAAGTAAACGGAGTAATTGAAAAATTATTAATGAATTACAATTATTCATTAAAAATATCTAAATGAAAGATATTAAAACGATATCAATGATAATAAAATTATATATATATTATATATATATATAATTATTTTATTCACATAGTTTATTAATGAACAATCATTTTGTAATAATTTCATGTTAGCATCGGTTTTATGTTTTATGTAGCATTGATGATATATATATATATATATATAACATATACTATGATATAAATATATATATATATATATATATATATATATATATATATCAATGCTAACATAAAACCAAAATTTTACACATTAACTTATTACATAATATATTTATTACATTATCAAATGTAAATATATATAAATATATAAAGTTATTGAATTATTCATTAAATTCTTTCTATATATTTATTCATTTAAAAATGATTCATTAAAAATTAACTAAATATATAAATATCACATTAACTGTAATGTATCGTAATATTAAATACGAAAAAAATTGTAAATAATTTTAATAATTCCAATAATAATAATAATAATAATAATAATAATAATAATAATAATAATAATAACAATAATAATAACAATAATTTAATTCCTAAAAAGAAAAATAGTACGTATTATATATTATTATAACATCTACTAATATACAGGGAGACTTATTCTTAAAAGACAAGCGCGAAGATTCAACGACAAGAGAATAATTATTTTAACCAAGGTCGACTCTAGCATTTATGACGAAACAGCGATGATTTTCCTCGTTGCTTGACGCATCAACATTACGATAAACATCGTATGGTACGAGTAGCATACTTCGGGTTTAGCGTACTCCTTTGCTTTTCTTCTCTTCAGTCAAGACACGGCTTTCGTTTCGTGCATTATATCTATCTCTCTCACTCTCTCTCTCTCTCTCTCTCTCTCTCTCTCTCTCATATACACAAATACATATATATTTATTTATTTGTTTTATTCATTCTTTATTTATTTGTAAACAAAATATTGTTTCTAACTATGTATTATTATTATTAGTAAAAAGCTTCTTTTATTCATTCTCTCTCTCTCTCTCTCTCGCTCTCTCTCTCTCTCTCTCTCTCTTTCTTTCTCTATCTGTCTCTCTCTTTTTCTCATCTTAAGGAGGTAAGACACAAAGTCTCATTTCTTTTTATCCATCGTGAACAAGCTTGAGTGTCCTTTTTTTTCTTTCTCTAGGAAAGTGTCTTAGAAACGTGCCTAATTGGATTCGAAGTTTTATCCATCTTGTGTTCTTCTACTTCGCTTATCCCATCCATTCTGTGTATGTATTTATGTATCACTTGTTGCTAGTGACATTACAGAAAAAAGAAGACAGCTTTTTCTTTACCTCTTTAAGAATCTCTTTCTTTCGTTCTTTTTTTCTTTTTTTTTTCTTTCTACTGTATATACTCTAATTGGTGCCTCGTTATATCTCGTTATAGCGGAAAAAAACTTTGGAGAAGTGGATAAATATTGTTCGATAAAATATATTCAACATTTCTGTTTTCTTTCCTTTCTTTTTTTTTTCTTTTTCTTTAAGAATTCTTAATTAATTAATTTCGAATCAGAACTTTCAAACGTTAACAAATTTCGTATTAATATCTCAACGAATATAGAAGGATTTCTTTAACAATTTGTCGTTCGTATAATTTTATCTTTTTCTTTTTTTTTTTTTTTTCTTCGAAGAAAAGAAAACGAAAAAAGAACGAAAAGCGAAAAAATAGTTTATGACTGACATATTATCAGAAATAATTTTGATTTCGAGTGGACGATATCTTTGAAAAAAAAATGTCAATAAGTGATTAACAAAGATTATCTTTGTACGTGCTTGGTCTCAGTAATAAGAAAGCTTTTTCAAAAACTCATTCGCTCGATTTAATCGTCACTATCTGTTATCTAGAAATGAAATTTATTTTGTGCCTGGCTCTTCTCACTCTAGCAGCTTGTGATCACACCCATTGTGATACATACATACCTAACATCTATTCGCTCTAACGCATTTCGCTCATTCACATTTTTATAGTTAACAACGTCGCATCGAGTTTCTATGTAAGTTATTATTCGTATTTTTCTTTTTTTTTTTTTTTTTTTGAAAAACAAAAAAAGAAAAAGAAAGAAAGAAAGAAAGAAAGAAAATAATAAACTTGCAAAAAGGTAATTGGAAGATTTCATCCGATAATGAAAATTTCTTAATAAAATTTTTTATTTATCGTCAAATTTAAAAAATTTTCTTACGATAAGAGGAAACATGATTTTACTTTTACGTTAATCATCTTCTCATTCTGAGAATAAAGAATTAATCTTTCGAACGTGTAGCAAGTGGGAAGATGTAAATTACGTAAAAAAATTATTGGCGTTGAGAAACGCTCTCTCTTTCTCTCTCTCTCTCTCTCTCTCTCTCTCTCTCTCTCTCTGTCTCTCTCTCTGTCTCTCTTTTTGTCTGTCTATTTATCTATCTTTTTTTTTTCTATATATTCATCAGAAATCTCTTTCTGTTTAGTATCACCGTAACAAGAAAAGATATTACAAGTACTACAAAGATGACCGCCGAACAACGATCACCTAATCCTGCAAAAGCCTCCCCAAGTTCTATAACAATAGCTATATCCGTTTTAACGCATCTTCTTTTATTGGCACCCGTTATATACATCATCGTGCTATCAGCCAAAAATTACAGTCCCTTCTCGTGGCATCCGATATTAACAACGATCGGGGTAAGAAAATATCAACAAGAAATGCATTTATCTTCGTGAATCAATATTTTGAAACCTTTAAAAAAGAAAAGAGAACTTGTTCGTTTGAATTCTCAATGTTGTTGCATTTTTTGAGGGGTCTCTAAGAAATAAATCTTTTAGAGATTTTTATTCTCGTTCTCTAAAAAAATGAAATAAAAAAATAAAATAAAAGAAAAGAAAAGAAAAAGAAAGAATTAATGTCGAAAAGAATACTATTATATTTATTATTAATCGACTTTTTAACAGATCGGTCTGCTCATGTTAGAAGCAGTCTTTTGCGTCTCAGGCGAAGCTTATGTCTCTTCAAGGATAACAAGGAAGAATCGAATTTTGATACATTGGTTGCTACAAAGTTTAGGATTTGGTCTTATGTTAGCTGGAGTGATCGTTATAATCGTTAGGAAAGAAAGTCGTAAAAATCCTGTACATTTTAAATCGGTACATGGAAAGCTTGGATTATCCGCAACGATACTTTGCGCATTGATAATAATAAGTGGTATTTTCGCCGATAATACAAAATGGTTTTATCCACGTGTTAGACCAATTACCATTAAGATCATTCATGCAGTAGCTGGTATGCTCGTTACAATTATTTCACTTGCCACTGTCATTAATGGTACTTATAGTTGGTGGCCTAGTACCATCGTTGGAAGAGATTTAACATTTGCATCGTTCGTTATAGGTACATTTTTCATAATGATTAAACCGATGTTAGGTGCCGTGTCAAGAAGCAAATTCATGTTTCGAAAAACGCCTTCCAATACGTGAACCCTCATTTTTTCTCATATCTCGTGGATTCCTTTTTTTCTTTTATCTCTTTTGAGATCCACGCGCCAAGGGAAATAATCTACTTTTTTTTATGATTTGAAATGATATTCAAATCTATTTCATTATCATAGACTACATATATATATATATATATATATATATATATATGTATGTATGTATGTATGTATGTATATGTATGTATATATATGTATATATATATATATATATATATATATATTGTATATATATTTATATAGCGAATGTATATACGTATATATGTAGATTAAAGCAAGTCAAGAATATCGTTCGAAACGATACCATAT
>NC_066609.1:2450000-2452500 GCF_905475345.1 Vespula vulgaris
TTTTATGACATAATCTAAAATTGTTTCTTAAATTAGAAAATCAAACCGTACCATAATTGTCTATTATATAGAATTGAAAAAACCAATATATAAAATAACAAGAAGTATATCTTTCGAAATCACAGATATTTAATAAACACTTTATATATGTGTGTATATATATGTAAATATATATGTGTGTGTGTGTATATATATATATAAACATACATATATACATACATATATTGACGAGCGCACATGCATACACACACACACACACATTTAATACACCAAGACTTATCAATGACCCATACTCGTATTTCATTTATTTACGAATATCAGTGAAAACTTTTTTTTAACGCGCATGGGGGTTGTTTTTTCTGTTTTGTTTTTCTTCTATTTTTATTTTTTATTTATCTTTTTTTTTAATAATAATAATACTCCTACTTATTATATCCCACTTAAATTCTTTTTTTATCAAATCACTCTTTGTACGTAATACATATAATAAACTCTGCGACGTACTCTCTGCGTTGTACACCAGCGTACAAGTATCTATATACATATATATAATGTATATACCGAATGAGTCATTTAAAACTGGAAGAGTGAATATTCTACTCACTTTTTTCTTTTTATAATAGAAAATAATTTTACTTTGAAAAGTATCTTTAATGTTATAGGGTTGATATATGGGCGCGTGTATGTGTGGGTGTGTGTGTGAGTGTGTGTGTGTGTGTGTGTATATATATATGAACCGTAGGGAATTAAAAAAATTATTACATAAATAACATATTACATATATTTTTTATGAGATCCATTTCAAAAATGGAATATATTTTTTCCACTGCCTATTACCTATAGAAAGGTCTTTTTACGATTAAAAACTAATCCACTATATTAACGATACCAGTTTTAGATGACTTCAATCACCTAGTATATAATCTATATATAAATATATGTAACGCACGTATATATATAACATTCTTCTCTGTGTTCATGTATGTATATATGTATGTATGTATGTATGTATGTATGTATGTACGTATGTATGTATGTATGTATGGATGTATGCATGTATGTATATATGTACGTATATTTGTATGTATTATTATTATTTTTTTTATTATTATTATTATTACTATTATTATTATCATTATTATCATTATTATTATTATTATTTTTATTATTGTTATTATTATTATCTGTAATAGGTATGATATAGCTAGAAACACTTTACAAACGGATTGACATAAAAAATAAATGATTACAATTTAGTTTGACATTATTGACTGTACGTACACACTATGGAGTATCTTTCATTCTTTCTTTCTCTTTCTCTTTATTTCTCTTCATCTTTCCTCTACCATCTTTTTCTTTCATTCTCAATTTCTCCTCCTCTTTTTATCTTTTTTATTTATTTATTTATTTATTTTATTTTATTTTTTCGTCACTTTATAATTTTAATTTCACTTCATTATCTTATTTGTTAGAATTACTTTTTTTTTATCCGTTGGACGACCTGAGGTTTTTTTATATTGAATGAAAATTTCCTTTTAAATCCATTAATTCCCTCGTCGCAAACTACTCCATTAATTTTGCAAGACTATTCTCGCGTTAATACATTATTATACATACACCTACATACACGCACACATCCGCGCAGTCTTTTCTCTGTGTGAGAGCCTTTTAAACTTTTTTCTTGGTTTTTACGCTATAAAAACAATTCTATCATTTTTCTATATAATAATAAGCAATCGTGATTTAGTCGATGCTATAAAGAACTTAATAATATTAACAATAATTATAACAATAATAATGATAATGATGATGATGATAATAATAATAATAATAATAGTAATAATAATAATAACAACAATAACGACAATAATAATAATAATAATAATAATAATAATAATACTAATTAAAATTATAATAATAATAAATGAATTATATTTAAATGAAATGCGAAACTTCGTGTCTATTTACGTCGATTCGTAAAAAAACAAAGAAAAAGGAAAACTATATCTATCTTCTCATAATCTAATGCTTTCTTTCTTTTTCTTCTTTTTCCTTTTCGATTTTCTTTTCTTTTAATAATAATACATATCTATGTAAATTTTGTAATTTCAAAGTTCTTTTTTCTTTTTTTTTTTTCCTTTTTTGTTTCTTTTATAACGGACTAGTATCAAACACACTTGGATATGCAAATATTCGAATACAATTAATAATATCGAAGAATTCACCTGTAATATTCGCACTACGTAATATCGTGTAATTTCATTGATTAACTAATTCGTCGGTCAGTTTTATATTTGGACAAATGTATTTTTTTCTATTTTTACATTCTTTTTCTTCCTTTTTTTTTTCTTTTTTGTTTTTAACCTTTTTGTTACTGTGTAAATTTATGTCGTGTAAGTACTTCAACACTTTTTTGTTAACCTCTCTCGTTACATTAACCATAAATCGCGAAGGACTAACTTTCTCGATAATGTTTTTCCCTAAATATACATAAACTCGT
>NC_066609.1:2457500-2462500 GCF_905475345.1 Vespula vulgaris
GCAGGTGGTTTCCTAATGGCATTGGTAATATTCTCAATAGTCAATCCCATTGAAGCCATTTGCGTTGAATTCAAGCATTTTCTTTTATAATAATAATAGTCCTGAGAAGTACAGGCCTCAGCTGCAGCGGGCATGAAACAATCCTCGGTACTCCATGGATCTTCACATTTTGCCCATGGTAATTCGCCAGCGCCTATACATTTGTTTTAAATATATATATATATCACGTGTTTCGTTACTATTAATTAAGATTTAAAGGATTATAGAATAGGTGTGTATAGCTTAAAGAAATAAAAGCACTCATTTTTTTTGTTTGTTATTTTTTCTTATATACCAACCAACGACCGAGGCAAAAATATAATATAGTGTCCAGGCAATGATCAAATTGTAATAGAGCATCACGACAGAGCTAACGAGTACCATCCCATAGCCCAAACCACGAAGAAGAGGGCAGAATCTTTTATAAGCCGCTACTGGTCCAAGACTAGCGTACTGACCTGTCGAGAAAGTTCAAAAAGAGGATCGATACAACGAATGCTAACAACTCTCACCACCTTCTCTTCTCTCCTCTTTTATCCTCTCATCTCTAGTCCAACTTAGAATTCGCGTTCGATAATTTACCATGTAATAGTACCATCGGATTAACATAATCGATATAGCAAGTGCTCTTGGAATATTCGAAAATAGCATTAGCTATAATTCACGTTAAATAGATCAGAATGATTCGAGTTTAATTATTTTTAGCATGCAAATTTTAAAAGAGTTATTATTATTATTATTATTATTATTATTATTATTATTATTAATTCAGGCGTTATATTAGAGACTATAATTTTAATTACAATTTTTATTTTAATTGGATAATATTAGTCCCTTTTTTCGCTTTTTAATTTTTATTCTTACCCAAGGAAAGTTCCATGAACATTAATGGCAATCCAGCGATGATCAACATCACCGTGAACGGTATTAAGAAGGCTCCACCCCCATTGGAATAACAAAGATAGGGAAATCGCCAAACGTTGCCAAGACCGACGCTATATCCCAAAAGAGATAAA
Organism: Vespula vulgaris; assembly: GCF_905475345.1. Taxonomy (NCBI): domain Eukaryota; kingdom Metazoa; phylum Arthropoda; class Insecta; order Hymenoptera; family Vespidae; genus Vespula; species Vespula vulgaris. The sequence continues at coordinate 2,458,556 of NC_066609.1, forward strand.
AGGAAATCAAATTTCCCTGTCCAGGTACCACGCTCCGGATGATCGTCCTCACCACCTTGTAAAGGAGCTTGGCTGTTCGCCACCGAGTACTTGTCTTCGTTCTACACAAATATTACAAATATATGTGTATTTTTAAAATATATCTACGTACTAGATTAAAAATCATTTTCTTTTTCCAAAAAGAAATATTATTTATCCGACTTTAATAATTTTTATATATATATATATATATATATATATATATATATATATATATATATATAAGATATATCTACATATTAAATCAAAAATCATTTTCTTCTTTCAAAAGAAAATATTACATATTAAGATATTAATAATTTTCGACTTTGATTATTTTCGAAGAATTTAAACCGATTATTTCGCTATTCAAGTATAAATATAAAAGTATATTTATAAAAATCTATATAAAGTTAAAAAAAAGGAAGAAGAAAATCTGTTACACATTTCTTCATTTAATTTTTTGATTTTTAGTATTCTAAAGTACCGATGTCGACGTTAACATTATATTCATTCGAAAAATTTCTTTGCCAATAATTTTTTAACATAAACAACTTTTCATCACGGAAATGGCTCTACGATTTTCGTCAACGGATAAACCCATTCAAAATCGATTTCCCTTCGGAAGAAGGAGTCCCTTTAAAAGCAAAACACTTTCGTATGCACGTAACGCTAGAACACTATTACTGCTACTACTACTACTACTACTACGCGATTCGAAATTAGTTTTATAAGGTTTTCGAAGGGATGTGTAACGTTCGAGCCAATGATTATAAAAGTGGTTCTACGTTTCATGTATCTTTCGATGTATAGAAATATATCGATATACTTCGATTTGAATTATTTACACAAAATTAATTTTTATATTAACGACGAATTTCGTTTATATGTACAACTTAAAAAATGTGCGAGCAAAAATAAAAAAAGGAGAGAAGTTGAATAATTTTCATAATCATCGACATCAAGATTACTTTTCTCAACTAAACTTTTTTCTTTCTTTCTTTTTTTTAAATAAAAAATATTATATTTAAATATACGTCACTTACGTCCCAGTCCAAGTAAGGACGAATCCTCGGCGACGATTCCTCCATATTTTCGGCAGGACTACGTTAACAGTTATATATCGAAATATCTCGAGTTATATCTTCTTCTCTTCATGATCCCGAATATATTTCGGTATAAGCCCGAAGAAAATAAATCACCGTATGACGTAGTTAGATAATATCCTTCGATGCGTCATCTTGTCTAATCGAAATTCGATTAGATCTCGATCGAAGACATTTTCGAGGAAAATTTAAAAACGTCCCTTTCTTCGATGACTAACAGATGATGGAACGATCCGACTCGATTGTTCATCCTTTTCGATTGCACCACCCAGCTTTCAGACACGTCCAATCGAGAATAACACTTCTTATACTCCGGGCGTAGGCTGTAAAAATTCCAATAGAAAAATGGACGTACGAATAATTAAAAAGAAAAAATGTTCTTATATAAATACATCATACAAAATTTTCTTACTACTCGGTAAGAGTAATAAATTCGATAATCATCCAAACGAATTACACATCGAAAATCTTTTTACATTATCCTCGAATGATAGATATATCATCAATATTATAATTTCGTAACAAAAGGACTCTAACTCCTTAATCTTTCGATATATAAACATAATCTATTTATTTCTCCAATCTACTTGTTTATTCCAATATATTAATAATTTATGATCATATCGAGCCAATTAAAATACAAAACGATCTAACCATCGTTCCACGCGTGATCTTGAAACATTTACAAATATTCCAAGTGTACAACTATCGTCTGGAATGAAAACTCTCTAACGAATAAACCTTTTTCACGTCCTTCCTCTGTTAAGTACGAATCGATTGTTTACATCCTCCCTTGCCCGTCCCCTTCTCCTCCCCCTGGCCGTTCCCTCTTTTTCTACAACCCCCACGCTCTGTTCGTTTCACATTTGCTAATTCGTTGTCTTCGTCATCGTCGTTGTCAACCTTGTACTCGTTATTGTTGTTATTACTGTTATTGTTGTTGTTAGCATTACTCTCGTTGTTGTTGTTATTGTTGTTATTGTTGTTATTATAGTTGTTACCTTCATCGATGCTAACTAATGTTGCTTACTAATGCTACTAGGTCGGACACTAATTATCGAAGTCCTATTATCAAGTTCACACTAGGTACATGGACACGCAATAACGTAGTTATGTACTTCGACGGTTGGTGGTGGTGCTTTGTACGTGACAGTTTGGGTCACACCATATTTCTCTACCCCGCCTACACTGTCTTTCTCCAGCATTCCCTTCTTCTCCTCATTCTGTCCATCTATCTATCCATCTATCTACCTATCTATCTACCTATCTATCTACCTATCTATCTACCTATCTATCTATCTATCGCTGTTTGCCCCGTACAGACCTCTGACCTTGGATATATGAATTTAACGCTAAAGACAAAAAGGCCCCGTCTCCGAGCTCTTCCAATAGCAGCAACATTCGTAATGAACAAGTGTATGCGTAGATACGTACGTACGTACTTATATTTGTATGTTCCTCTCGATCTCTGTCAGTGAGTCTCTCTACGTGTAGATATACATATGAAAAAGAGAGAAAGAGAGAGAGAGAGAGAGAGAGAGAGAGAGAGAGAGAGAGAGAATACAGGACAGAGTCGGCTGATCGTTCGTCCTTGTAACGAAAGCTTCGAGAGAAGCTTTAATAATCCGTGTGCAATTTCGAGACAATCCCTTACTCTAGGGAGAAACGAGTATATCATCATCTCTCTCTCTCTCTCTCTCTCTCTCTCTCTCTCTCTCTCTCTCTCTCTCTCTCTCTCTCTCCTTCTCTATCTCTCTCCCTCTTTCTCTCTCTCTGTCTCTTTCTTTTTCTCTTTCTATTTCATACCATTTAAATAGACATAACAAGAGAAATTCAATTTTGAACACGAAATAATAATTAACATTCAACCACCATATCGCTGTATCATTAAACATAAAACGGAATTTTGAACGGTACGATGAAAAACTTGTTTATCACGAATAAAAAAAAAAACTAAAAGAAAGAAACAAACAATACGGGCAAAAAAGCTTAATATCGATTATTACGAGTATTGTGAAATTATTTTAATTGCTATTCACATACTTTTTATTCTTTATGCATTTTAATTATCGTTCCGTTCGTTCGATATTAACGCCATTACGAATAATAATACAATCAAGAAGAAAATGAATTTCTGTTTTATTGAGAGAAGATAAAAAATAAAGAAAAAGAGAACGAATGAAAAAAAAAAAAGAAAATTGCACGCTACTTTTCATCGTGTCGTTTTTTAATACAATATTATAGTGTTATGAGCGTTTAGTATAATAATTTGTAAAGGTGTGTTAATAGTATTGTAAATTCAAAGATATATATCTCTCTCTCATTCTCTCATTCTCTCTCTCTCTCTCCCTCTCTCTCTTTTATTAACACAAAAATGAGAAAACTCTATTACGTTTGAGCATCCACTCACATATGCATACAACGACACGCTGATCTATAAGCGTAGTTGTGATGTAATTATGTATATCTGTAATGCGATTACATCATTTACGTGGATTACATAGAAACAGAGAGAGAGAGAGATAGAGAGAGAGAAAGACGAGAGAGAGACGAACCTTCCATTAAAACTTTTCTAAACGAGCCGATTGCTCTCTTAAACTCCTAAAGTAAGCTAATAGCTCTCTCTAACACGTTTTATTTTTAGTAGTCAATTATCTAAACGTCGTTGTTTCACGAACTACTACCGACCGATCGACCCTCGAGAAGAAGTGAGCGAACTGTTATTGGTGGAGAGCTACGGTTACGTGGTCGGCCTGGTCAATCGCGGGATAAACGGGTTCTTTATGGTAGAAAGATACATACATACATACATACATACATA
>NC_066609.1:2467500-2470000 GCF_905475345.1 Vespula vulgaris
TTGCTTGCGAGTGGCAGTCTAGAAAACTTTCTTTAAAGAAAAAAAAAAAAAAAAAAGAGGGAAAAAGCCCCGTGCGCTATACAACATCGTTATACATTCATGTAATAATGTGTAATCTATGCGTAGGCGTACAAAAAAAAATGTTGTCTTTTACTGATAGATGGCACTCGCAAACAATATTATCGGCAATGTATAAAGTAATATCTGTTTTCAGGTACCATATTAAAAATAATTTAATATATAAATACTGAAAAAAAGAAAAAGAAAAGAAAGAAAAATAATTTTGCGTCCTTTATCCAAATGAAAGATTTTTTAAACTAGTTTCGAAAACAAAAAAGAAAAAGAAATGAAAAAAAAAATCACTTCGCAAATGGTTGGCGAAACCTTCGTCTCATTTATTTCAAGTTTTCTCTCGACCCTCGTTACATAGTATACACAGATGCAGACACAGACACATACACAAATACAGACATCTACAGAACGAGCTCGAAATTCGTTTTATTCTCGCAAAACGATTCGTCGACGTCCTCCTTTCTCGTTTACCTTAGCGAACACTTTCGCATCTTACTCTGGCCGAACACTTTCCAATCCGTTCGTAAACGACAAAGGCAAATTAGAGTAATTTATTTGTTCTGTACACATTTAACATTGGTACATCTAAGAAGAAAATTTTCTTCGTTCCTTTACTGACAGTATATTTAAACGTATACGTTCCATGTATGCGTTTAATATTTTTCACTGTAATGAAAAAAAGAGCCAACAAGGAAAAAATTATCTTACCCAAACCAATGCAAAGATGAAAAAAAAATAAAAAAATAAATAAATAGTATTGTATAATTCGTGTAATCTCAAGAAGTAAAAAGAGAGAAAGAGAGAGAGAGAGAGAGAGAGAGAAACGACGATGACGATTTGAAATTTATCGCGTCTCACCTGCTCACCTTCTCGTCCTTCGCTTTACCCGAGTTTAATGAGCGTCGAGCTTTAATACGATTCATGAGAAATTTCTCCGATTCCTTATTCCAAGTCTTTTCTTCGTACTTAGATATTTTTTATTTTTTAATTATTTTTTCTTTCTATCTTTTATTTATTTATTTAATTATTTACTTATTTATTACTCTTTTTTTTTTAACAAATCGTATGGACGTTAAAGCAGAGTCACTATTAAAATTCTAACGCTTCCATCTTGTATCCTTATCGCCCTTGACACTCAACACGCGTTCGTCGAAATTCGTACACGCTCGTTCGACTTTTCTGTTTCTTCAGCCAACCGTCATCCAATTATCGATGACATACTTGTACATACATACATTCATACACAAACACACACATACACTTATAATGATAAATAAATATGTCGACCTTTGAGAGTATATAACTTTTTTTTTTCTTTCTCTCTTTCTTTCTTTCTTTTTATTTATTTATTTTTTAATTAATCAAAATAAAAAATCGATACATACATACATACATACATACATACATATGTATATATACATACATACATATATATATATATATATATATATATATATATATATATTTCCATTCCAGCTCGATATCTATCTGATTTCAGATGATTCCAGATTAATAATAAAGAATAAAAGACAAAAGAATGAAAATATATACGTACGTATGTAATAAAAACAGAAAATATTAGAAAAAGCTGGAAGGAAAGAAAGTTGCACTTTACGTACAACACAGTAGAAGAGAATAGAAATAGATGTCTAGAGAAGGACGAAAGATAGAGACGGATAGATAGATAGATAAATAGATAGATAGATACATAGATAGATAGATAGATAGATAGATAGATAGATAGATAGATAGATAGATAGATAGATAGATAGATAGATAGATAGATGAAGAGAGAAAAAGAGAGAGAGAGAAGAGTACAAAGAGAGAAAGAGATAGAGGTAAAGGGCGAACGCGTGGAATGGCAAGGTTGGCCTTGATCGAAACTCGGCCGCATCCGAGCGGAAGCTTCATCCCCTATCGGACAACCCCTGCTCTCTGTAAATCCATGTACCTTTCCACTCTACCCCCTACCCTTTACAAAAAAAAAAAAGAAAAAGAAATGCGCGCGCGCTCTCACTCTCACGCTCACGCACGCACGCTATGTCTTTCTTTTTCTTTTTTTTTTCTTTTTGTTTTTGTTTCTTTTCTTTTTTTCTTTTCTCTTCTTCTCCTTCTTTGTTTGTCTATCTATCTATCTGTCTATTTGTCTGTTTTTTGTCCTTTTTCTCACTCTCGCAACAATTCGTCTTACTTTTTCGTGATAACGATAACGATTGTCCTTTAAAACTGGCATCTACTCTACTTAAAAGATTGAAACGCTTTTTTCAGTATATACCTACGTACCTACCTACATACCTATCTACCCCGAAGTGTATTAAACGCAGAGAGTAACCTCCTTTTTTTACCCCCATCCCTCTCCCTTCAAGCTCTCTCCTTTGTAAGCTCTTCGAGATTCTCAAACGCTTTATCGCTTCTCCCTCTCTCTTTC
>NC_066609.1:2475000-2567500 GCF_905475345.1 Vespula vulgaris
CCACCTGCAGATTTGAACAAGGAAGCAGTTCGTTCGTTACAAGGTGAAGATAAAGAAGAAGATAGTAGTGATCCATCTCCGACAGTTCCTCCTAACGATGACGATACTAGCGTTGACTTACTTGCCGTTAGAAGAGCATTTAAGGCATTATGGACACTTCCAGGTATATTAAAATTATAATTTTCTTTTATTATAAATAATATATATAAAATATATGACTCCTATGTAAATACTCCTCCTAAATAAAGATTTTTTTATTTGTTTCAGGGGAAGCATTTGAATCAGCACTTGTAAATGCACTAGTCACTTTAGCAGATACCATAGAGTTACATTTAAGAGTATTTGGCAAAACACCTTCCCATAGCATGGACAGTCTCTTAAATGTATTCTTAATAGTATTTGAAATTCCGATGTTGGGAAATAGTGAATATCTTGAACTGGCACTTCATATGCTTTGTAAAGCTGTCAGCTGTTTCCCAACGTTAGCTCAAGCAAAATTAGCTCGTGTATGGGCCAGACATTGTAAGCCTACATTGCCTAGCCTTTTACAAGCTCTTCAAGAATTAATTACGGTGAAGGTATTCTGATAATAACGTATAGTCTTTATCAAAATTCACATTTGACTTATTTCAAGTCTCAATATCATTTATCTCATTTATTAGGTAATAAGTGGATCATTTTCACGCGATTACTGCGTTCAGGATGCAGATACTATCACTGCTCCTACGAAAGTAATGAGGATTCTCTATTACGCTAGCATGTTAGCCGGAGAATTAGATAGCAGTGAGTTAGCCTTGAACGAAGATGGGGATACAACAAAAATTGACAAATCTGGCCCATGCAAAATGACGTCACAAATCCCACAGGTATTAGAATCACATATATGCACTCGTATAAAACAAATGCAACAGTCCAATAACGAATTATATTTATTTAGGATCCATTAGCCAAAGAATTAGGAATTTCTGCATTGGATGCTCGCAAACCATTCATATCTTTCACCGATTTTTATAACGAACCACTGAGCGATGCTATCGAAATGGATAAAGATTTCGCTTATTACAAGAGTGAAGAACCTCAGAAATTTAGTTTTATGAATTATGCTTTTATCCTTACACCAGCCACAAAAACTTTGGGCCTATATTACGACAATCGTATAAGAATGTATAATGAAAGAAGAATGAGTTTCTTACAAACTGTCGTAGGACAACCTACCAATCCATATCTTAGATTAAAAGTAAGTCATACAGAAGGTACGATCTAATGCCACTTAAGAATATTTCTAAACCGATTGGCGATATATCTACATAGGTACGTAGAGATCATTTGATAGATGATGCTTTGGTCGAATTGGAAATGGTAGCAATGGAGAACCCGTCGGATCTTAAAAAACAGTTGGTTGTCGAGTTTGAGGGTGAACAAGGTGTTGATGAAGGTGGTGTATCTAAAGAATTCTTTCAATTAGTTGTAGAGGAAATCTTCAATCCTGATTATGGCATGTTTACAACTCAGGTAATATTAGATAGAAAATAATCAATTGAATATACACAATATTATTTATAACATATTCTGTGATTGTATAGGAAGACACGCAATTAACGTGGTTCAATCCAACATCGTTTGAAAGCGATGCACAATTTACACTGATAGGAGTTGTTCTTGGATTAGCAATTTATAACAACGTGATATTAGACGTACGTTTCCCAATGGTAGTTTATCGGAAACTACTGGGTAGAAAAGGAGGATTTGCTGATTTAGAAGACTGGAGTCCTACTTTATATAGAACATTGACAGAATTAATAGCATATACCGAAGATGATATGTCGGATACATTTATGCAAACCTTCCGTGTTGGTTACAAGTATGTTTAATCATACTATTTACCTATTCGTTTAAAGGTACATACAACTTTTAAATAATAATATCATTATTTCTACAGAGATGTATTTGGTTCAATATCGTTCCATGATCTTCGCGAGAATGGTGATGAAACATATGTTACGCAAGAAAATAAAAAAGAATTTGTAGACCTTTATGCAGATTTTTTGCTAAATAGATCAGTGGAGAGACAATTCAAAGCATTCAGACGTGGTTTTCAAATGGTCACGGATGAAAGTCCACTTGCCCTACTTTTCAGACCAGAAGAAATAGAACAAGTATCTATTTATCATTTCAACTGTTTCCAACAATCCTTAACGGACTTGAAAATTTTATTAACCAAGACTCTTTTAGCTCGTTTGCGGTAGTAAGATATTTGACTTCGCGGAATTGGAAGCAGCGACGGAATATGAGGGTGGTTATACCGTTGACAGCGAGGCAGTGCGTAATTTTTGGCGGGTAGCTCATTCATTACCGCCAGAAAGTCAAAGAAGGCTACTTCAGTTTACTACAGGTAGTGATCGAGTGCCAGTTGGAGGGCTTTCCAGGCTTAAGATGGTCATTGCTAGACATGGTCCAGATTCAGACAGGTATGAAATTGGAAACTTCTTATGTATATTGGAAGAATAACCTAACAAGGAAAGAGTCAGTAAATGAAAGAAGATTTTGGGAATCGAAACAAGTTCTCAAATTAAAGCGAATCAGAGAAAATATAAGTGTGCCAATCCTAGTCGTTGATTTCAAGCCGTTATAGGATCATAAAGATACATGAATAATATTTGTACACGAGTCACATTGATTGATTCTTGTATCACTATGCGTATGACTCGTGCTCATTACCAACAATTTTTCTTTTATGATTACTTCGTCATATGATCCAAACATTGTTGTTATTTCTCTACGTTATCTGGTTACTTTTTATATATCAATTATATATCAATTTAAAACTGATATATATATTTTTTTTTTTTTTTTTCAGATTGCCCATTGCCCATACGTGCTTCAACGTATTGCTTCTACCAGACTACAGCACGATTGAAAAGTTACAAGATCGTTTATTAAAAGCGATCAACTATTCGAAGGGTTTTGGCATGTTGTGAATGTGTACCAAAGCTTCCACAATTTATCTACGCTATATCAAAGTGATGAATTTGTTAAACACATCAGGATATATCCAAAATCTTTCTATCTTTAAAACCGATCACATTACACATGGACATATTTATTATGTAATTATGTTCGAAAGATGCGCGCGTGTGTGTGTATGTGTGCATGCGTGTGTGTACGTGTGTGTGTGTGTGCGCACGCGTGTGTAATCGCGAGTGTTGTTTCTGTCAACAAGAACAACAATAAATCGTCCGAATAACAACGCGCTTCGAGCACCTCTCAGAATCCACTGTTATCGATTCTCCTTTCCAGGATTCTTCGCTTAGAGAGAACACACATGCACATAAAACACAAACCGATGAACTCATCTTGATAGTGATAGGGTATAATTGGAAATTGTTACGTGATGATGCTTTTCAGATTTCATTGGCACCATATTAGAGTACTATGTGCTTTGGCAAAATAATTATAGCTGATTTATAGATCATCAAATTATCATTTCTCGTATCCTCTTAAAAAAAAGAAAGGAGGAGGGGAAGAAAGAAGAAGAAGAAACGAATTGAAAGGAAAAAATACTATTCTTTCCCATTGTCCTGGAGGTAAAAACGATGACGTTCGATTCTCTAAGGCTTGAATTTGTACGAAAGCAGCGAATATTATATACAGCTTTTTCTTGCTAGCCAAGTCGAAGATCTTAAGTTAACAGTGAAACGCTCAAAAGAGACAGATATAGTGAAAAGCGACTGTGATTGTGTGTGTGTGTGAGAGAGAGAGAGAGAGAGAGAAAGAGCGATTGAGAAAAAGAGAGAGAGAGAGAGAGTCAAGTCGAAAAAATCGACTACGATCATAGAAATAAAAAAAAAAAAACTACAAAAAAAGGAAAAACAAAAATAAAAATAAAAAAAGAAATAAAAAGAGAAAGGAGGAGGAAGAAGAGGAGGAGGAGGAACAAATCTAGTGTTAGCTGAAAATGTAGTTGTGTAACGTTGCAAAAGCCGAAAATGACCCTGAATGATAATGATAATGATAATGATGATTATCATGATTATGATTATGATGATGATGACAATGATAGTAATGGTGATGGTGATGATGATTATGATGATGATGATGATGATGATGATAATGATGATGATGATGATGATGAGCGATATTGCGTGATCACTATTATATTATAATATAAAACATACTGTATACAAAACTTTTTGTAACAACGGAACGTAAAGGTGTAAGAAGATCGTATAGCCGTCGTTGATAATTCTTACGTGTTTGTATGTAATTTTCGTTCTCGGATTTCTTCTCTCTTACATCCATGTTTCTCATCCCAATGGGCAAAAATGAAAAAGAGAAAAAAAAACAAACGTAGTCTGGAAATACAAGGATTCAACAATTTGTATAAACATTTATAATATCAGCAGTTCTTTTCGAAACCCGAAAATATCTGCTCCACTTGTCGGCTGTCTTATTGTTAGTCACGTGACAATAAAGTTCTATTGAGAAAAAGCTAATTATATATACATTATGTATGTGTGTTTATATATATATATATATATATATATATATATATATATATAATTCTTTTTGTCATTCGATAGAAAGATCATATCGACTATCATAGTAATTCGTCAAATTAAAATTCTAATTTGTTTATTTTTTGTTTTTTTTTTGTTTCTAAAATATATCGCTTGATGTCTCACGACTTTCCATTTAATTGCAAATGTTTTTTTTTTTTTAATGTGTGTATATATATACATATATATACACACACATATATGTATGCACATATATATGTATACACATATATATTCCTTCTTTACAAGAGTTAAAATGTCAGTATTAATGGACAAAGGGCTCGATTGAATTCAATTATTTTTATGTGTTATCAAGTTTTGACGCAAAATTTTCTTATACATCCTTATTGCTAGATTAAATTTCGTTATGTGGAACGAGACTAATTTCTATCGTAGTCCTAATGATCCAAAGATGAGGCAATTGCAAAGAGTATCACGATACTCTCAAGACTCTTCGAACGAAACTCAGAGAGAATGTTTGGATGAAATAATTCAACAATCCGTTCGTAATAAACATTATTTGTGATCATTAATGTAAACGTTAAGTATTATTTGACAATAATCGATTTTCAATGGATTTAATATTAGTATCTGTCGACAAGCGGATATTATGACAACCAAAAGAACAGTTTTACATCTTCTACGATCTCTAATGGTTTTAATCAATCCGATAAAGAGGATAAATCGATAACAAATCAACCAAATTCGTGGAAGCAAGAAAAGTCAGGAGATTGGAAATACGAAAAAGAAGAACTTTGGCAGACGATAGAACAATCTTTGAATGATAAAACTTCGACTCAAGAAGAAGCCATAAATTCGGATATCAAATATAGGCATCTTTACAGCATACCTAATTACAATAAAATTCATTTCGGTGATCTTAGTGATTCGGAAATAACAGGTATGTATTAAACCAGTTACTTACAAAATATGAAACTCGTTAATTATTTTTTCCATTTTATATATTCTATTTTGTATTCTATTTACTATTATATAAATAAATTTATCTTAATCTTTACAGATGATTGCGACTTTAAGGATCCTAATGTTCTTACTATCAATAAAAAGCCAAAGACACTTTTATTCAATATAAGAGAATATTTAGCAAATTATCAAGAATCCAATGGTATTCCACGCACGGAATATCCTTTTACGGATCTTGTTAAGGTCATGGGTCAAGCAACAGGTCGATCATTGATTGCTCTGCTTTATGTCATCATTAATACTGCCCCCATTGTCGAAGTAATAAAAACCATATCGCAACGCAAAACTTGTTGATAAGTTATCGATTTTAAATAACAAAATGAATTTTGCTTTTTTTTTAGATATTTCTTTATATCCTACGATTCATACTGGACAAATTGATCTATATAAAGAATACTAATGATATACGTCAAATGATGATCAAATACGTAATACTTGGAATACAATTGCTAAGCATTTACGTTTGTTTAACGTTTATATTCGGTTTAATTGTTTTGCCAATTGTATACATGGTTCTTCATATAGTAGCAAAAATTTTATCGTATAATTATTGATTAGAGAGAAAGAGAGGAAGAGAGAGAGAGAGAGAGAAAGATAGAGCCGTATCAGAATATGTGATATCTTTGTTGTGTTTGATGTTCTGTAATTAAATATATACATACATACATACATACATACATACATATATATATATATATATATATATATATATATATATTGTAATTTTTCTCAATATACAATTAGTTTTATTTCTTTATAGTTAATAATATGCCAATTAATCTAACGAAGAAGAATAAGATCTAACAACAAATTTCTCATTATACGAATGACAAATGACAATGAGATAGTTAATTTGTTATCGCCAATAATTTGTACGAGTATCATTGTTCGACAGTCTCATTGATTGTCTCACATGTTTTGCAGTTTGCAAAATGTCCGAATAAAAGTAAACAAAAAATAAATAAAATGAAATGAAATAAAAACGCACAAATGAAAACGCGATATATATACGTCTATAGAAAATTATGAATAACAATGTGCGAAATAAATAATAATTACGGAAACAGAAATATTTCGTTTGGAATGAAACAAATATCAGAAAGAGAGAAAGAAAGAGATATTTAATTTAAGATCATTCTTATGATCAAGAAAAGCAAACAAATTAACAAGTTAGAGGAGTCAATGTAACTCCCAGTACTCCAACCACACTCGATTTCTGTTTTCAAGACATTGGAGAGTGACATGTTATTTTTGTTCATGCAAAAGGTCTCTCGAATGTCATCGTCCCAGCCATTGTCCCAGCAGTTAAATTCGTCGCCTTCCTCGCGTTCGAAATTATTAAATTCCCCGTAAGAATTGCATCTATCTTCTTGATATTGTCTGTGCTTTCTCTGCCACATTTCAATCCATCTGGATATAATTTTATCATTATTACTTATATTATATGTATATAATATATATATATATATATATATATATATATATATATTTATGTATATATATAATATATATATATACGCACGAGCCGAATAATTATGAAAGTGATCTAAATCATTTCAGATATTAAATTAATATACATTTTATTACGCACTATTTAAACAATTTTCAAAATTACGTAAAAGAATTATTCTACAATAATAAATATACTTATATTTTTTTTTTTGGTTTTCTTTTTCTTCTTCTTTTCGTTTTCGTCTTATTATAGGAAAAAAGATAATTTATAAATAATTCACAACGTCATACAGAATATTTTCCAAAACATTTTCATTAGAAAAATATATGTAATTTAGAACACTTTCATATATATGCTATGAATCATTACTTCAATATATGAATCTCACCCGATATCGCAATCACAATTCAAATAAGTTCCAGCCAGTCTGAGCTTCATTAGAAATTGTTTTCTCGGTAGACCAGGTTTATGACCAGAGGACGGATTATGAAGCGTTCTTGTATCGGTATGGTGAAGGTCAATCGTTATGTTCCTTACCCATTCAGCATTAATAAACATCTCTTTTGGCACGCTACTTACGCTGGTATTATATAATCCAAAATGTAAATGAGGATTTCTTATTCCCTATAGAATTACGGTTGAATAAGAGAATAAATTTATCAGTTATATCAATTAAAATTAATTAAATATTATACAAAAAAAAGATATATTAAATACTAACGCGTAATATGTCTGAATTAATAACTTTTAAAGCTTTCCCAGTGAGCGTGATATTATACAATTTGAATGGAAATTTTCCTTTCATTTCTTTCTGCAAATCCGTCTCGTTTTCGACCTTTAATAATAATAATTATTATTATTTTATTTATAAATATAAATAAATAATATAATAAATATTTATATTTATATATAAATATTTATTATATATTTATATATATAAATTATTATAAATATAAAATATAATTAATAAATATAATAATATAATAATTTATTTTATTAATAAATAAAATAAAAATATAAATAACAAATATAATAAATATTATAAATATAAATATTAAATAAATTTTTTATATACTTACATCAATCAACAAGTCTCTTAAACCATGATTGTACTCCAGAATATTTGGAAAATTGAAATTTTTTAAACCCGTGTAAGCTGTTATATATAATCTACGTAATTTTGTTGCCTTACAAAGAGCCCCTGCCTATAAAATAATACAATTAGCGTTATCTTTAAATCTTTAATCATCCAAATGCAAATTTTTATAAATAAATATTTTGCTATAAAATAATTTTTTTCTTGTTAAAAAGAAAAAAAAAAGAAGAAAAATCGTACTTCGAACGTCGACAGAGATAACCATCGTATGTCCAACTCTTCAAGGCTATCCGCCACGCCTAAGAAACTCGTATTGGTGATGGCCGTGATCGGATTATTAGCGAGATTAAACGTCTTCAATTCTGGTAGTGTGTGCGTGATCAAAGGTACCACTGTTAAATCATTGTAACTTAGATCCAAGTAATGCAATGATGTTAAATTCGATGCCATTTCGGCTGGTATCGAAGCCAATTCATTATGTGCCAAATATAAAGTTTGTAATCGCGTTAAAGGTAATTCTGGTACCTGAAAATGAAATTTCAAGCATTTCTGATTTTTTACAAATATTTTTCTCTTATAAATTAATAATAAAATTACAATAAAAAGAAATATAAATATTTGTCAACGTGCAATCATACTACATTATACTATTTTATAATCAAAGGATACTCATAGGCAATATTTTATATGTTTGATAAAATATATTCAGATATATTTTCTTCCATTTATCATTCTTTCTCTTTCTATTTTGTTGCCTATATTTATAATAAAATACGTACGCTCAATAAGGAAATGTTACTTAGACCAAGATAAAATAATGTATCCTCCAATCCGTGAAAAGTTCTTCCACGAGTTTCTAATATCAATTGTTTATTGTGACTTAAGTCAAGATGAGACAAATAAGGTAAATCGGAAAATACTCCGTCGTCCAATCTAACTAAACGATTATACGAAAGATCCAACCACGTTAATCCCTAAAAAAAAATAAGCGATATAATTATTATCAAAACTTGATATTCGATAATAAATACAGCATTCTCTACAATGTTTATAAATAACAAAGTTAAGAGATCAAAGAGTGAAAAATAGATAAAAAGAGATAGAGAGAGAGAGTCGGTCTTACTCTCAATCTGAAAATAGCATCGGTCGTGTGAATGCCTGACAAAGTATTCCAAGACATATCTAAAATAGATAGACTCAATGCCGCAGAGATTGACATAGTCTTAACAGGAAGTCTCATAAATTGATTATGCGAGAGATCAAGACTCTCGATGATGGCATCTGTGAACATATTGTCAGGTAGAGTTCTCAATTTGTTATGAGATAAATCAACGATACGTAATTTTTTCAATGGTCTCAACGCCTCAGCCGGTATGTCAACGATATCGTTCCACGAGAGAAAGAGAACCTGTAGATTCCTCGTATTTCTAAAGCAATCGAAATCGACCTCGATTAAATCGTTGTGACTTAAATCGAGCCACTGTAGATGAGGCATGTTGCCAAATATTCCTTGAGTTACATTAGTCAGTTGATTATGCGACATGTATAAATGACTAAGAGAATATTCCACTGGTTTAAAATAGTATTTCATAATGTCGGATATATTATTATAACTGAGATCTAAAACTTTGATGTTGGCTTGTACGTTGCCACCGACTGAAACAAGAAATATATTTTGTTTTCTTTTATTTTACATTCTATATTATATATATATTATATATATTTATATATATATTTATATTATATATATAAATATTTATATATATATAAATATATATAAAAGCAGATAATATCTGCTAAGAAGCAGTAGTATTTATAGGAAAAAATTTTTTTCTCGATGATCCTACAGAATCTATAAAGGTTCTAACTAATTTTTTATTTGATATACATACTTGTAGTTGGTGGTGTAAAAGTCGTACTGTTAATCCACAATTTCGGTATCTGGTTATGGCTAACATTGACTTTGAATGAGGATAATGTTCCGACTTGATCGAATGAAGTGAGATCGAATTCGTTCAGTTCGTTATAAGCCAAGTCAAGAAATTCGAGGTCTGGTAAATTCTTGATATAGAACAAGTACATATATATATATATGTATGTATATATATACACATAGAGCATTAGTTTGATTATATCGTATTAATATAATCAATCGAATCGTTACGATAAATTACCTGAAATGCTTCATCAGTAATATCATTGATCTTATTACCACGTAAATCTATATACTTCAAACGATTCATGTTCATAAAAGCACGTCTCTCGATTCTCTTAATGGCATTATCCTCCAAGTTAATCGTCGTTAGGGACAACAAATCCACAAACGTATGAGTTTGTATGCTCTTTATTTGATTATATGCAAAATTTACTTCCTCCAGCATTGAATGTATGTCACCCTGAAATGAAATTAGGTTCAATAGATTAATACGATTAAACTAACCAAGATTAAAATAGTGGTGCTTCTTCACAAAAAGAGATTGAAGAAAAACATTTTATATCTTTATCATATTTTATATATATATATAGAGAGAGAGAGAGAGAGATTGCAAACAACGAAAATACCTGAAAGGTTCCTTTCGGAATTGCATCGATCTCGTTATCCTGTAGCTCGATACGTTTTATTCTTTTTAAGAAATGAAAAGACGTGTCGGGCATCGATTTAATTTTGTTATTGCTAAAGTCAAGATGCTGGAGATTCGTTAAAGATTTGAATGGCTTGTTTGGTATTTCAGTAATAGTACTTGATAAACCATGCGATATTCTCAAAGTCAACAGAGAATTACCAACCTAAATAATTGAATCTATTAGGAACGTATTTTCTTTTTTGCTAAAAAAAAAAAATCGAATTTGAATTGTTGTTTTTTTTTTTACCTCAGAAAAAGCATCATCCTCGATATTAGAAATTGAATTTTCGGAGAAATCCAAATATTTAATTCCACGAACATGCGTGAACGCATGATTCTTTATAGTGTTCAAATTACTTTGGATTATATGCAATTCCTTGATGTCCATGCCAAATTCTAAAAAGTTTTCTGGCACTAACGTTGGCTCTGGCATTCTCGAAATTGATAAGAATCTTAAATTTCTCATTTGTCGTAAATCTTGTAAAGATATAACAGTATTTTCCTTTCCACTTAAATCCAAGTTATAGAGAGAATATTGAAAACCATTGAACACTTCGACTGTCGAAATGAAATAAATTAGTTTAGGGTTCTCATGTGTGTGTGCATGTGTATTGTCTACATAATAATGAGATATAATTTATTAAGGTAATTATTTATTAAGATAATTAGAATATTATTTAGAATATTATTATTATTACATATATATATAAATATATATTATAATATATATTAATATAGAATACTATTATTTAGAATATTAATTTACTAAGATAATTTAATTTATAAGTTAATATCAACATATTTAACTTACCTGGTGAAAATGTATCTATTCGATTGTCACGAAAAATAAGCGTACGTAAAAAGTCAAATTCTTGAAAGATATGATTCTGAAGGTTGGTTATATTATTTCCAGAGAGATCCAATAATTCTAGAGAAGTTTCGAGGCCTGAAAAGTCAGCCGAATTAACATCGATCAAATTGCAATCGCTAAAGTACAATTCTTTGATTCTGGAATCACGAAATGCTCCGCTCTGCAAAAAAAGAAATACATATATTTATTATCTCGTTTGAAAGATTTTGTTTGGTATACTCCGTGTTATCGGTAAAAAGGATTTAACCTCGATCACGGCCAAGGGATTGCCATTTAAATAAGTTTTATTGACTTTATAAAAATGTTGAAAATCGGTAGGCATTAATGTAGCGATTTGATTATAATCCAATCTAAGAATATCCAAGGACATTTGGACACCCCTTAATTCAGGCTCTTGAAGCGGATGAAGCATTTTCGAGATTCTATTGTAGCTTAGATCAAGAACCTTCATACGTTTCAACGAGGATAATTGGGCGTATGGTATATAAACCAGCTGATTGTCATTTAAATATAGATGTGTCAGCTTAGCCATGCCATCTCTAAACACGGACGCATCGATCTCTTTCAAAGTATTTTCTCGTAGATCAAGGATTTCTAATGACGATAAACCAGCAAATGCATCGGCCGGAAGCTTTTCAATCGCGTTACGACCAAGACGAAGGATTTGTAACGAATCCTCGAGCCCACGCCAATTTTCCGGCGCTATATTCGATATTTTGTTACCTGAGAAATATATTTTATTAATAACTATCTCTAGTTCTCTCATAATTATCATCTATCGATTATGAGAGATAGATAGAGAGAAAAAAAGAAAGGGGTAAGACAAAGGAAAAAAAATACCTGTCAAGTCGAGAAGACGTAATTTTTGCAAATGTCTAAATGACTTGTTGGGTATTTTAAATAATCTATTGTAGGGTAACTCTAGCTCCCATAACGATCTCTCAAGCCCTAGGAAAGCTTCGTCCGGGATGTCGGCCAAGGGATTATGTTTGATTTGTAGCTTGTAAAGACCTACGGCATACGACATTGTTCGGACAAGGAATAATTTAATATTATTGTAATGATATATTCGTAATATCATTATTAATGGGAGATCAATTTTATAGAGACAAAATTATAATTTTTTTATACCTGTATTTATGAGAAACTGTGGTTGCAAAAAGGTCAGTCCATTGTTTTCCAATTGAAGCATAAACACTTTTGATGAATTAATAGGTTGAGGTATTCTTGGCATTGGTACATTATAACAAGAAACTATTCCAAGATCCGGTATTGCTTTTGAACATGTACAAAGAGGATTGAAGAAACAGGGTGGATATTGAACTGGTAACTCGTGGGTTCGAACCATCGAAGACCAAACCATCAATAATAGGGTCACTATCAGCATCGCGTAGCCCAGCTTCATGAAAGTCAACAAATTCTGAAAATCATTTACGCTACAATCGTTAATATCTATTGATCATTCGTAATTAGACAGTTTTTTTCTTTCTTTTCCTTTTCCTTTGTTTTTTTTTTTTTTTTTTTTACTTCGACATAAAAACAAATAAAATTGAGAAGCAGAACGGTCATTAAGAAAACAAAAAAAAAAAGAAAAAACTTATTTATCCCTCACCTCCGTTCAAATAAAAAATACTTGATAATAATAATGCGTTCTATTTAATAAAATTAACTTGAAACTAAATAAGAATCTATTTTTCGTTAAATTTGTAGTTTCTAATGAATTGGTAATCGAAGAAAACGTAGGAAGATAATTAAATCGAGGTGATAATTATAATCGTTACCATATTATCTGAGTAACTCCTGCTATACCAGAGACCACTTGTTAAAGATTTAAACCGGATACCACCTCGTACACCTCAAGGGCCAAAAAGGATATTCTGACTGATATTCACATTGACTGATAGTCAACTAGTTACTACTGCCCTACTGACTACACATAGTCGGAAGTATTCTCGAACGAGATAGGGCTTCAACGATGCGTAGAGATTTACAGTGCTTCTCTTTACGCGATTAAATGCTACGATATTCTATTAGCTCTTTGGAAACGAAAATAGTTGCATAAAGAGAATAAACCTTCTCTTCTTTAAGAGTTTCGATAAGCATTATAGTCAAGAAAAAATAAAAAACCGTGTAAAACTTCACGCTCGAACGTTTTATATATGTATATATGTATATATGTATTTCATGTTTTTCAAATAAATGAATAAAGAATATATATTGATCTTTCTTTATGCATTGAACTATTATATTGGTTGCGACATTTAAATTGAAATAATTTAATAATGGAATAGTATATATGCATTTACAAATAGAATAATAAAAAAAAAGAAAAATATGATCGTAAATATGCAACTCATTCGGCGATTTTTCCAATCTCGATAAAAATACTGCTTGTTTTTTTATTATACGATTATATGAATCACCAGACATTTCTTTGTTAATATTCTGCATAGTAACCGTTCGTTAACATTTTATTGTAATATTCTTTTCATTTAGAATGATACGCGAAATCAATTCATGTAAAAAAAAAAGGTGATCTTTCTATAAGATATACTCCTTTAAGACAGTTTCCCTTTATCCAAGTGCATTTTACTGATAAAACGATGAGAAAAAAAGATGTTTAGCTATTTTCATTTAAACGACAGACCTATTATACTCCTATCTATATAATAAAATAAATAATAACAGAGAATATTAATATAAATAATTTTAGTTCTTCGGCTCTGTGAGATAGGTAGAAAAAGAGAAAAAAAGAAACAATATCTGAAAACGATACATACAATTTTAACACTTAAATATTTTAATGTTAACGCATAATATTAAAAAAATATGTGTGTATGTGTATGTATATATATTATAATTTATAATATATATATATATATATATATATATATATATATATATTAATACATACATATATATATATATATATATATATATATATATATATATTTGTATTGATATACAAATACACGAATTTATAAATACAGGGTTATTGGTATAGTATAATGGATCGCAGGAATATCATGGAATAAACATCCGTGAGATGCGTGGAAAATATTAGGAGAATATGATAAATGAAAAAAAAAGACAACAGAATATATTAACACAAGTTATATAAAATCTGTAATATTTCCACCTGACAAAGATCCTTTATCCGCCATTAAAATATAGCTGCACAACTCTCTTCAAATTCATAACATCCACATATACAAAAATGTTCACTCATACGTAATTTATATTTGCGCTTGCATATATATATATATATATATATATATATATATATACATATACATATATACATGTATACATACATATATATATATATATGTATGTATATACAGATTATTTACAATGAAGCGTTCTGATTTCATAGTGAAAACATAAAAATTTAGGCGTTTCATTGTAAATACTTTGTATATATATTTATGTATATATAATTTGTGTGTGTTTATATATATATATATATATATATATATATATATAGCTATGTATATACATGTACGCACATATATATATATAAATATATAAATTTACGCATATATATATATATATATGTATATATATATATATAATTTGTCTGACTTTTTTTTATTACACATGCAATTATAGAATTTCTACCAGTTTATAACAATAAATATCGTACGTATGTATTAAAAACAGTAATAAAAAATATGTACGTGTGTATGTGTGTGTATGTCATTTTGTGGAATGACTGTTATGATACTTTCGTCATTCTCACATAGTTTTGTGTAAATTTCCATTACGAACGTTCGAAGAATCGGAAGAATTTTTCTCGGAAGTTCTCGTCTCTGGAAGACGTGGTAAACGAGGTAAAATGACTATAGCAGCCAATCCCAAGAAATGTGGTAACAGGTACATATACCTGTAAAACAAGAAAGAAAAAGTAAAACCATAAAAATTATATTTTGCAATTTCATTGAAGTATTATTAATCGATGAAATAATAAGTAACTTACAGGTACAATTTAATACTTGGTAGGAACTCTAACAGGACGAAACTGAATGATATGTAGGCTATAATGATTCGCGTTGCGAGAAAAGTCATTGCGTCATAAAATAATTTCAAGTTTTTCGAACCCAAAAAGTATGGCCTAGCATTACGTCGAACCTGAAATCAACAAAAAAAAAAATAAAAAAAAATAAAAAAAAAATTACAATAATTGAAAATATCTAATTAGAATTAAGTTATATAAAAAGGTAAAAAAAAATTAGTTGACGTGTCTAGGAATATAGGGTGGTCCATTTTTTTTTTGTCAGATTGAAAAACTAAAAGAAGTTAGAAAGCAAACAATCTGAAAAAATATTAGCCTCAAGAAAAGTCTCGGAAAAAGAATAATCGATTTTTGAAATCATCTAAGAACTCTTTTAATCCATCTCAAAAAAAAACTTACACATTCTATATATTTATTAATAATAAATAAATAAATAAATAAATAAATAAGTAAATAAATATATATATTAACTTACAATACGAGCCACTAACGTAAAGTAAGCTCCATTAGCAAAGGTAAGATAATAACCAGGATAAAATCCATGCCACAAAGCCGATAAGGCATACGTAAATATCATTCTTTGATGTTTCACTCTATCATAGACGATAGATCTCAGCCATCTATTGGTTCCCATGTTCCAATTAATTATACTGTCTCTCAAGCTGAACGAAGTCTACGAACGAATATCAAATAAGTTTAGACTTAGGAACATGGAAAAGACTTTTTTGTGTCTATAAAAATTACGATATTAATTATTAATTATAAAATTGTTACTATACATTCGTATGTATGTGTGTATGTATATGTGTATGTATATGCGTATGTGTGTGCATTACCTCGAAGCTAATAACATCGACATTGGCGAATTTATCCCAACGAGGTTCATTATTTTCTGTATATCCATTGAAACCAAGCCCCGAATTATTACAAATAGCGTCGGCGAAAATCCATGCGTGATAATATTTAAAACGAACCATCATAGTCGATACGTATATGTACCATAATTTGTATAATATTGTTGTCTCTTCTAAAAATTCGTTGTCTAAAACGAACAAACAAATAAACAATAAAAAATCAGAAATAAAACAATTACCAATGCACAATTCATTACGAATACACAAATATGTGAAATTTTTAAAGGAACTAATATATATATATGCGTGTATGTGTATGTATATATTTTAAATCTTATAATCACCTTTTACTCTTTGAATCGAGAACATCGAAAGGAAGGAAACGAAAAAAGCAGCACATATTAAACTGGCTATCACCTTCTTAACAATAATTTTTTTCAGAGATGGCTCCAACATAATCTCATTAACACTTTCTAAACTCTGACTGTTCTGATCCTGAAAATATAATATATCGTGTTAATAATTTTATCTCCTTAGGTTTTCCTTTTCTTTTTTTTTTATTTTTTCTTTTTTATTTCATTTCATTTCATTTCATTTGACTTCATTTCCTTTCATTTTTTTTTTTTTAACAAATTATATATTATTTAAAAGACAATGATCTTACTGTCAACGATTTAGTAGTATGTTTTAAATGATTCCCGTGTATAAAGTCGATAAAGTCACGATAAAATATTACTGGACCCGCCATTAGAGCTTGAAAGTGAAAGACATAACTGAAGTACTCCGTCACGGTTGGCATTGTACTAGAATAAAATAAAGAAGAGACGTGTGTATATGTATATTTATAAATATATATACGTGTGCGTATGCGAATGTGTATGTATTTTATTAATCCCTCTCTACCTATCTTTTACTTTGTATTTTCTACTTAATCCAAAAAACCTTTATTCCAAAAGTATAATTACAGAAAATGAAAAGTGTAATTAAAAAAAGAAAGAACGAAATATATATATATATATATATATATATATATATATATATATGAGAAAAGTATGACAGAAAAAAGAAAAAAAATCACTTCGTGCTAAGTCAAATGTAAGATAACTACAAATCATAAGTCAAACGTGCATACCAATACAATTATTGTAGAAGATCAAAACTATGAACAATGATCTTCCTCTCGTTTTAATTACATATTTTTATTATATATATTCGTATGTATGCGAAGGTATATATATAAAAAAATTAAAAAAAAAATAACAAAAAACAAAATATAAGCATTAACTACATTTGTATGAGGCCAAAATTGCCTATACATATATACAATATAAGTGTATATATGTATGTATGTATGTATGTATGTATGTATGTATATTTACGCATTCCATTCGACATTAATTACTAACGATCTAATATGAGAGCAAGAGCTTTAGCGTCATTCATATTTTGCGATAAAAGATCGTGTCACCTAAAACCTATAAACAAGAAAAAGAAAAAAAAAACAAAAAGAAAATCAAGTAAAAAGAAAGAAAAAAAATCAACTAAAAGCCAAGCTTGATATCATGCTCTTCTATATATACATATATATATATATATAAAACTATATATATATTATATATATATCACATAAATATGCGTGAAAGACTGGGATTTAAGTCTAACCAACGCGATGAAGCTCTTCCTCGTTTAGTTCCGCATCCTAAGTCTTTCTCGGACTCGGTTTAATTATAAAACGCGTGCACTCACTAGACGGCTTGATGTTGTTGTAATGGTGTTAATTCCTCCTTATTGCGGGCCAATCCATCATGTAAGCTATACGCTAGACTCGTTACTTTTTGTGTGATCACCATGAGAGGACCTAAAGTACGCCAATATGTTCCATTATTATCGACAAATTTTTATTGGTTTAATTATAAACCTAAATAAACATTGAATTGTCTTATCTAAACGTACCAGTAATGTCTAGAGTATACGTGCCATAACCATAGAGTTGTCTATGTACATGAATAGTAGACAAATATGTTAACGCAACGATAAGAACAGACCTAAAATATATATTCTCTATTAATCTGATAAACTTAATCAATTAAATTTTATTATCATAGAAAATATTTGTAGGATTTGTAAAAAATCATTCGTAATTTATTTTTATTATTTTATAATTATAAAAAAAGAAGTAGATCGCGCCTGTGACCAGGCAACCCTTTATACCATGTCGGTAATGTCGCTTGCGAGCGCCATCTATTAGTACGAAGCTTTTTTTAACCCTCGATAGTTAACCAGCAAAGATAAAAAAAAAGTTTCTTACTGATTAGATAGGTAGCGTTCGCAAGCAATATTATCGAAGAAGTATAAAATGTTGCTTATTCTCAGAGGCACAAAAACTGATACCTACATAAGCAATTATTCACTTGCTATTGTTATATATTTCATTGGAAAATTTTCAACATATGAAAAATTCTAGAATCGTATCTAAAAAGATCCTATATATGTATACACAATATTACCTATGCATACAAATTGGATTTTGTAATCTCATTGCAGCATAACAGGATAAAGAAAGACCCACCAAATGTATCGCCTGTCTAAAAAATATTAAGAACATTAAAAAAAATTTAATTGCCATCTTGAAAATTTTAATATATAATATATCGACACGATTATTTATATAATATAAATAAAATTTTCTTTACCTGCCGAAACAGAAGTATCCGAGTGCGAGACCAATGGTAAGACCAAAGTAATGTCTGGTAGCTGGCGTTACTACCTTATGACTAAGGGATGATCTCAATAATCCAGCCAGCATTAATGCAATAAATTGTGTTATGAGAAAATTAACCTGAAGAAAAAAATATATACATTAATATATATATATATATATATATATATATATATATATATATATATTATATAAATTTCCCTAATATAGGGAGTGTGTGTGTGTGTAAATGTGTGCGTGTGTTTTTTTACATTAATAAGATGAAACCATAAAAAAAAAGTAAGATAAAAAAATAGGAATACGATCAGCTGATTGCAATGGGGATTTATTAGATCTGTTGGTAATCAGCTGTTATCTGACATTACAGATAACTTGAAAAGTATACTGACGAAATATGAGAAATTACATGCATACGTAGCTGTCTTTAATGATAAGAAAAAATATAAAAACGAAAATACTTTGCTCGGTACTTCCCCTGTTTAGTGTTATCTTCAGTTTGGTAGTTATTATACTAGAAGAATACATCTTGTATAAATGGTAATTTTTAGACTCTAATCGTGACTATTGTTCTCTGTATAATGAAGAGCATAACAAATGAAACACAATTGGTCACACAGTCTTACGTTTAACAATGCATGTAATGATATGTCATTCTAATTATTTCTGTCTGACACCTTTATAAACGTTTGTTTGCTATTATTCACATTTGTTAATACGCAGTTTGTATGTGTGTGCGCGCTCGCGCACGCGTACCACGCAATATATACTATATATATATTATATGTGTGTGTCTAAACACACGCGCGCACACACACCACACAATTAACTATAGTTAATATTTATATAAGTAAAGGAGCTTTTATACGTATGCGTGTAATTTTTCTAACGAAAGATACCATTTGTGTAAATTAAACACACAACACACACACAGCAACACTCCCATATATATATACGCTATATTATTTAATAATTAAAACATTATATTATTATTAAGTTATATATTATTATTCAAGAAATATTATACATTTAAGAGAAACTACTTGTCAATTACTCACAAGAAATAACCATCAATTGAATAAAATGATCTTTGACTCGTTATACGATAAGATATTATTTCGCATATCATGAAATAATGATTTAATAAAATTAATTAATGAACTTGATGAACTATGATATGCGTAATTATATCGTCTTCCCGATTTATTGATTCAGTTTATCCAGTCACATTAATACTTTCTATCTAAGAATTACAAAACCGGGATGTACCAAACTTCCCAATATGGAACTTCCCGGGGATCCCTCGCGAATATGGCAAACAAAGCAAGAGGAAAACGTATGTATCCCTTATATATGATAGGAATTAGTATATAAGACGAACGCTTCGTCGACGATAACACAGAACACTCGACGACGTTACAAAGAAATTCTTCATCACATCTCTACTTTAACTTGGTGGTATACTATTAACTCTGGTCTCTTCGCTCGCTATGAAGTTCCTAATAATATTTTTGATCGCATCATCCGCGATTGCATACACAATTGCACAAAAGGATTTTGGTTCGAAACTGGTAAGTACTAATGAGAATAATAAATTTTTATACCCGATATAAATATTTTAATCTTTCTATAATGCTATATAACTATCTTTGCACACATTTCTATATATATATATTGATTTTCTAAATATGATTACATTTTGTTGCCATCAAATTCGATGTACAAGTGTAAAAATTTTCGAATATTTTGTGGAATATACTTTTTCTCAAGTTATACTTTATACTAGTATAACTATAGTAGTATAAAAAATGATACTACAACTTTTACATGATAAAAACTGAATTATAGAAAGAACAAATTACTTTGAATACCATAACATTTTTCGATAAAGAATTTATTGAAGTATCTAAATGAATTCTACTTTCATAGAATCATGATTCCCATCGTGAAAATGAACCTCAGGGATCAGTTGTCCTCCGAGGTGAAAAACCATTGAGCGGACCTGATCAACGTGCTACAATCAATCTAGATTTACAACGAAAACTGAACGAACACACGAATGTATACGGAGGTGGTCACTACATGCAAGATCGAATAAGGCCGCACGCTGGGATTGTTTACGAACGCGAATTTAGAAATGGTTTTATCAATGGAAGAGGTCAAGTTCAGCCAGGTGCTAGAGGACGATTGGAACCTTCCTTTGGAATAAATGGTGGCTTCAGATTTCGTCGCGAAGCCGATCCACAGGGATCAGTTGTCCTCCGAGGTGAAAAACCATTGAGCGGGCCTGATCAACGTGCTACAATCAATCTAGAATTACAGCGAAAACTGAACGAACATACCAGTGTATACGGAGGTGGTCATTACATGCAAGGAGATCGAGTAAGACCGCACGCTGGAGTTGTTTACGAACGCGAATTTGGAAATGGTTTTATCAATGGACGAGGTCAAGTTCAGCCAGGTGCTAGAGGACGATTGGAACCTTCCTTTGGAATAAATGGTGGCTTCAGATTTCGTCGCGAAGCCGATCCACAGGGATCAGTTGTCCTCCGAGGTGAAAAACCATTGAGCGGGCCTGATCAACGTGCTACAATCAATCTAGAGTTACAGCGAAAACTGAACGAACATACCAGTGTATACGGAGGTGGTCATTACATGCAAGGAGATCGAGTAAGACCGCACGCTGGAGTTGTTTACGAACGCGAATTTGGAAATGGTTTTATCAATGGACGAGGTCAAGTTCAGCCAGGTGCTAGAGGACGATTGGAACCTTCCTTTGGAATAAATGGTGGCTTCAGATTTCGTCGCGAAGCCGATCCACAGGGATCAGTTGTCCTCCGAGGTGAAAAACCATTGAGCGGGCCTGATCAACGTGCTACAATCAATCTAGAGTTACAGCGAAAACTGAACGAACATACCAGTGTATACGGAGGTGGTCATTACATGCAAGGAGATCGAGTAAGACCGCACGCTGGAGTTGTTTACGAACGCGAATTTGGAAATGGTTTTATCAATGGACGAGGTCAAGTTCAACCAGGTGCTAGAGGACGATTGGAACCTTCCTTTGGAATAAATGGTGGCTTCAGATTTCGTCGCGAAGCCGATCCACAGGGATCAGTTGTCCTCCGAGGTGAAAAACCATTGAGCGGGCCTGATCAACGTGCTACAATCAATCTAGAGTTACAGCGAAAACTGAACGAACATACCAGTGTATACGGAGGTGGTCATTACATGCAAGGAGATCGAGTAAGACCGCACGCTGGAGTTGTTTACGAACGCGAATTTGGAAATGGTTTTATCAATGGACGAGGTCAAGTTCAGCCAGGTGCTAGAGGACGATTGGAACCTTCCTTTGGAATAAATGGTGGCTTCAGATTTCGTCGCGAAGCCGATCCACAGGGATCAGTTGTCCTCCGAGGTGAAAAACCATTGAGCGGGCCTGATCAACGTGCTACAATCAATCTAGAGTTACAGCGAAAACTGAACGAACATACCAGTGTATACGGAGGTGGTCATTACATGCAAGGAGATCGAGTAAGACCGCACGCTGGAGTTGTTTACGAACGCGAATTTGGAAATGGTTTTATCAATGGACGAGGTCAAGTTCAACCAGGTGCTAGAGGACGATTGGAACCTTCCTTTGGAATAAATGGTGGCTTCAGATTTCGTCGCGAAGCCGATCCACAGGGATCAGTTGTCCTCCGAGGTGAAAAACCATTGAGCGGGCCTGATCAACGTGCTACAATCAATCTAGAGTTACAGCGAAAACTGAACGAACATACCAGTGTATACGGAGGTGGTCATTACATGCAAGGAGATCGAGTAAGACCGCACGCTGGAGTTGTTTACGAACGCGAATTTGGAAATGGTTTTATCAATGGACGAGGTCAAGTTCAGCCAGGTGCTAGAGGACGATTGGAACCTTCCTTTGGAATAAATGGTGGCTTCAGATTTCGTCGCGAAGCCGATCCACAGGGATCAGTTGTCCTCCGAGGTGAAAAACCATTGAGCGGGCCTGATCAACGTGCTACAATCAATCTAGAGTTACAGCGAAAACTGAACGAACATACCAGTGTATACGGAGGTGGTCATTACATGCAAGGAGATCGAGTAAGACCGCACGCCGGAGTTGTTTACGAACGCGAATTTAGAAATGGTTTTATCAATGGACGAGGTCAAGTTCAACCAGGTGCTAGAGGACGATTGGAACCTTCCTTTGGAATAAATGGTGGCTTCAGATTTAAACGAGATGCCGAAGAAGAAGAAATACAAGAGTCAGAAGAATAGTATGTGTGTGTGTGTGTGTGTGTGTGTGTGTGTATATATATATGTGAATATATATATATATATATATATATATATTCGCAGAAGTTTTTGTTTACGTCCGCGCGAATGGTTTAAATGATATATTATCTTGAAAATGAAAGACTCGTGTAATTTATTATGCAAACGAAAGCTGTGTTGAATATATGATCATAGTACATTCATATCTCCTATTTAAATAACATGTATTTAAATATTAATTTATACATTTTTCAAAATAAAATATTTCTGTTGAGACGAAGCATTGAACTCTTTTAAACATTTGTACCGATTAAAAACATTCCTACAGAAAATCTTAAGCATAGAAATATGACATTATTGACATAGACTGTACATCCAACGGTACTACTTCGGAATATACAGACGGTGTGCTGCTTTGAACACGTTAGACGAAGCTGAGGCCATTGATCTCTGTTGACGATCATACCAGTTGGTTCGTTCGTCGTTCATCGTTCGTTCATTCGTTCGTTCGTTCGTTCGTTGGTTCATACAATGTCAATTTGTAAATGATCTGTTACGTGATACACACGTGTGAACAAAAAAGAAAAAAAAAGTAGACATCTAACAATACCTACATATATTTTCATATTTGAAATGAAACAAAAAAAAATAATTAAAAAAAGATAATAGAATGACGTAAAATATAAATTCTATTATATAAAGAGTTACATATAAAGAATTATATATATATATTTATGTATATATATTTATAGTTATATTTATATTTATATATAACATTTACTCGAATTATCAGCTCATTTAAGGTTTATATTTACTACGTGATGATTTTCTATAAAGTTTTCTTAGAATAAAGGTCAACTTCTCTCTACACCATTAAAACCATTGTTTCTAAAACAGCATCTGAAAGACATCATTTTGTGGCTGACAGCTTAACGACGAAAGAAAATATTTCTTTAAAAACGAGATTAGAAAATAGAAACTTGAGATAGCTATATATAGGAAAGAATTTTCAATATATCTTCAAATACTAAAGATTATACTCTAATCTCTTTCAAAACTACATATTTCTATCTTTTCTATTCCAATCTATATGTATACCATATTTAATATTCTTAAATTCTTTACATTCCGTATATTTTTCTTTTTCTGTCTTTTTATTAAGAATAATAAATTCAAATAATATTTAATATTATTAAGTATTATTGTACATAAATTGTTTTTTTAGTTTATTACAATATAATCTATTATATTATTATATTTCATATTTAACAAATACTTTTGGGGAAAAAAAAATAACAGAAATAATCTAACAATTGTTTTAAAAAATCATTTATTATTTTTATTATTCGTATATGTTAATAAGTTGTATATGAAAAATTTATGAAACTAACTATGTAGATATATTACCCAAAATTATTCATTTTTATTAACATGATTAAAAACAAACAATATTGTTAATAATGTTGATAGTTTTTCATTTAAAGAATTAATATTTAGAATAATAAAAATACAAAAACCGTGGGTGCTGAACAGTAAAACATATTGCATAACATTTCTTATTACGTATTCAATTAAGTATGTATATATATATACAAATAGAATATATTAAGGTATATAGATGACGTTAAATGTAACAAGAAATGACAAATCATGTTAACCTTTGAAACCATCTATATATTTATTATATCATAAGACTCAAAATCATTAGAAGATACATAACCTTCTTTATTTTAGTGAATATTAATTATTTAACTTTTTTTCAATATATAAAAATAAATGAACAAAATAAAAAATAAAAAAAAGGAACTTAATTTTCTAATCGGAAAATAGAAAAGTTTTACAGAAAAGAAAAAGCATTAACAAAGGTGATAAAAAAAGTTTTATCTAATACTAATTTTTATTTTCATAACTGCGGTTAATTAGAACATTTAACAATTTCAAGTTAATTTTATTTTCTCTTTTTTTTTTTTCATTTGCAACCTTCCTATAAAGATTACGAAGAATAGTAATACTAATTATTATTATCATCATTATTATTTTTATTATTATTATTAACATTATTATTATCATTATCATCATTATCATCATCACTGTTATTGTATATCATTGTCTTATTTATTTCCGTTTGACAAGTACTGGAAAATCAATGTTTAATATAATCTATAAATTATAATTTTACGAATCGTAAATAAATTCCAAAGTTCCTACGGCTATCTATTTAAACTGCTTACGTGTCGTAAGTTTATTATTAGAAACTGGTAATGCTTAGACGTATCTTTCGATGGGAACAGCATTGATCGATGGGAAAAAAAACATTAAAAAACGTTCGATGATAAGAGCAATAAAAAATATAAAATTAAAAAGAAAAACGAAAGAAAAAAAAAAGTCGAAGAAAAAATATACCATTTTTATCTATACAAGATATCTAAATATATGTATCATCGTGTCCTTCTAAATAAAGCATGAGAAACCGACCGGATATAATTTGAAACGGATGTTATTTAAAAAAGAAAAAAAAAGAAAGGAAAAAAAAGAAAAAGAAAGAAAGAGAAAGAAAGGCAGAAAAAAATTTATTTTGTAATACGCATTACACGCGAACGCATGACTCGCAGAATAATATCAGCTGATCGATGAACTCTTCGTGTTTCCTGCTCACTTTCGTTCCGAGAAGAATGTTGTCGTGAATGAAATCTCGTGAATCAACAAAGATATGCTACTAAAAATAGAACAGTAGTATAGGGTCCACGTGTTTAGTCTCCTCGTTTTGCCGTTTCCGGATTAAAGGATTAAAAAAAAAAAGGAAAGAAAAAAAAACAAAAGGACACCGCCTGTTGCATGTTACGTAGTAAGTTATATACACGATTATATACATATATTTACAAGATGGGTATACGTGTATGTGTGTGTGTGTGTGTGCGAGTGTGTACAATAAAAATTCCTAAGTGATTATACAAACAAATTAAGTATTCTACTTTGATAAATTTTTTAGACTAACTTTTCGTTGTCTCACCTTGTGAAAAAATACTTAATAATTTTTAGTTCACTGTACGTGTGTGTGTGTGTGGTGCACGTGTACAGTACTTAATCACGAGTATGTCATTTTAAGAATTTATATACGAAAGATTCCATTATTACAGAATATTTATTAGGTTATAATTAATTAATTATTCATAAAAGATAAAATTCGTGAAAAGTAATCATTTATGTAATTAGAATACATAGTCTATTACTTTTCTCACATATACTCTCAAATAGATATTGAATTATTGAAGGAATTAATCATTTCCACGTAAACATAAGAATTTATCGTTTAAATCATATTTAAGAGTTTTGATAATAATCGCACGATATCCATTAATCCTCTATATTTCAAACTGTGTGTGTATATTCTATAAATTTTCTTTAACTTTTTTGTCATAATATATTTTTATATTTGTTTTTTTATATATATTAATATTAGCTGTAATAAGTTATACTTGTCAATATAGTGAGGTTATATTATAAGTTTTAGGTTATATATATATATATATATATATATATATATATATATTTTTTCTTTATAGGCCCAACCAATCATATCAACTTGTGATTGATTTATAATTAATCTCAAATACATTATATATTTGTTTGAAGAACTTTATAGAAATTGTCAATATTTGGAAAATCTGTGTAAACTTACACGCACACAC
This sequence comes from Vespula vulgaris, assembly GCF_905475345.1. Taxonomy (NCBI): domain Eukaryota; kingdom Metazoa; phylum Arthropoda; class Insecta; order Hymenoptera; family Vespidae; genus Vespula; species Vespula vulgaris. The sequence continues at coordinate 2,502,143 of NC_066609.1, forward strand.
ATACACACATTAAATAAAATCGAATACGACTGTTCGCGATATTTTTCTTGACAAAAATTATACGTTATACAAATTCAAACAAATTATCTGAACAATCCAATAAATTATCGTAAATAATAGAAAGAATAAAAAGAAAAAAAGAAGGAAACATAATATTAAATAAGTTTAATACATATAGTAAGAAAGGTAATGTACACACACGTTTAGATAGATAAAAATTGTAATGGCCAATTGACGATCGCCAAATAAGTTGAAAGATTAAATCCGCCTCTCTTTCCATTGCGACTAATAGCAGACATTTGAAATTGCACCTTAATAATATATACACATATATGTAACTCTCCCTTGTAACATTGTAAGAAAATAAACGTTCACTGTTTACTTTCATTATAAGAAAAGATAAAAATTTTCTCCCACACGTGTTGCTTTAGTTAGAAATGGAGAGAAGATACATTGTGAAGTTATCGACATAAAAAATACGTAAACACTTTCGATAATCGAAAAGGAGTTTATATGGCCATTAGATTTCGTCGAAAAAATTAATCACGAAAAAAAAGAAAATAAAAAAAAATATACCGGCTACAAATAAGTTTTCCTCTTCGACAATATGTACGTAACATGAGAGAAACGATCTTAACCTCTGATGATGAAAGAATTTCTTTGAGAACGATCTGACGCACTTAAAATGTAATAATTCATTTGAAATTTATACAAACAACGATATTTCTTATTCTTATTTAAAGCGATAAAGAGAGGGAGGGAAAAAGAGAGAGGGAGGGAAAGAGAGAGAGAGAGAGAGAGAGAGAGAGAGAGAGAGAGAGAGAGAGAGAGAGAGAGAGAGAAGGGACGATCGATGCAGCCTCGCGAGGTCCATGTACAGTCAACAGGCGATAGAAGAAGTGGCTCGAGCATCATGGAAATATAATGCGAGTAGAAAAACAAGAAAATAAGAAAATAATAATAAAAAAATCACTTCGAAAAGGAAGATGAATAAAAACGTTGCGATCTCTCCTTACCTGATCAATCGGCAGACCGACGATGTTTCCGAACCAAGAGAAAGTTTTAAAACCATCATAATAATCCATAGCCATTGTCAAGGGCAATAAATAAAAAAAAAAAAAGAGAAAATTCCCGGGACAACAAACGCCCGGCACGCACTATATCACTATAACTCTGGTTCTCCTCCCTTCTCTCTTCAGTGCTTCTTCGTGCTTCTCTCGCGCGGTACTGAGACACAGTCTCCGCGAGCCCGCATCTTTCGGTTAAACTCGGCAAAGATCGTCAATTTCTCTCGGTCGGATTCGGCCGTTCGCATCATGCGTAACTTCAACGAGTTCCTATTGGTCCTTCTATATCGCGCGTTACAACGTGACTTTTAAAATATTAAATATTTCAGTTATACGTTACCCTACATCATATATATCACGTAGTTATCTTTGAAGAAAAATTTTCATTGAGAAATTTCATATTGAATGATAAGAAATTATGAAAGCTAAAAATAATTATAATTGATTCTATAATTATATAATATATAAAAATAATTATATAATATATAAATATTTATTTATATAATTAATTAGGATTTAAATGTAATAACCACGATATATATATATATATATATCTGTAATAAAAATATATTTGATAAATAATAAATTTTCAAATATTTAAATTTTTCTTTGAGAGAAAGAAAGTTCCTCTTTAAAAACGATTCATTATATATTATAATAGTTATTACAATAGTTAGTTGTAGTTATTTTTTACTCCGTGTTATAGTTATTCTTATATTCAGATGATGCAATATCACTTCATACACGTATCTCTGATGAAGGCATTGTGACTCATAAAGTAGTTGAACGTAAGCTACATCACTTTCTGTCGAGAATATAATATTGTTCGTTCAAGGTCAAATTACGTTAGTTTCAACGATGAAATTTATTAATCTTTTATCGAATATTGTATAAAAAATTAATTATTATTTATATGAAAGATTAATTTTACAAAAGCATTGATTGTTTAAATATTATTATTTATATTTAATTAATTTTATCATAAAATTTTTCATCCAGTAATCTCGATTATATAAAAAATTACTAGTAATAATCGTATATATCAGTAGTTATTGGAACAAGAGATATATAACATTAAGACGTAATAACATGACTCCTACGATATTTAAAGCCAATCGTATGCATATATAATCGTTGTATACTGTATTTAGCGAATTCATGCATATAAATTATCATGCACATTAATTCAAGAACACCAATTTTTTTAATTTATTCATGACTACTTATTTTTTATCAATATATATTTTTTTAATATACATAGATCAGCACATTAAGATATATTTTACCATAAATATATTTTTTTATATGTTTATTTAACATATCTCGAAATACATTTATAATTATCTGAAAAATAACTTAAATATATAGTTAATATAATTTTGTATTGCACAGGTACTATTTTTTTTTTCACATACATTATACATTAGAATATTTACATACTGTTATCTCACTTGTACAATTGTTAAGAAGAAATATATATTTGTCAAAAAATTCAGCGATATGTTAAAGCAAGAAATGAACTTCTTTTGATACTGCTAAAATTTCTAACACGAAGTTTTTTCGATTAATATTTCTCATTTCTTTTAAAATTATAATATGGACGCAACCTTTAGTTTATATATATATTTTCTTTTTTATTAGAATATTGTCGAATTAATAATTCGTAATAACTTTGTGTATGTAATTATATACACTATACACTATTTTGCAAAAACCTATACAATAGTAGTTAAATACAAAATTGACTAATGATTAGAAAAATGCATTATGCATAAATAAATATACGTGCAACCCTTTAATTCTATAGAAATAATCAATCAAATCAATATATCAAATTGATATTTTGAATTATTTAGACAATGATTGTTTACATATAAATTTCTTTTAAGTAGATTATAATCTTTTAGTTCAAATAATAAAAAATAACGTCAAATTTTTTCTAATAACTATTTACAATTGCTTCCATTAATTGCTTCCATTCTAAAGTTAAAAATATTTATAACAGTACGTATTATTTCAAGCACATGTACACGTATGTACATGCTTTGAGCAATTATCACAAGAACATTGATTTAAAAATTATTAAAAAACACCGCGCAATAGAGGTGTTTATTTATTTAATTGTAATCGTAAAACTAATCGTATATAATTTTTCGAATGTACTAGTAATTTTTATAGATCTGATCAAAAATAAGAAATAATTAGAATATACAGATATGCTGATACGTCATGCAATTTTTTTCACCAGTCAGTCTGTAACATCGAGGTAGATACGCGAGATAAAACTTCATCTCACTTTATTTTTATCTTATGTAATTTAAGTTTGAAACCAAGTAATTCTGATAGGACTCCAGAAAGGGCTGATAATAGCACCACCTTTGTAATCGTATAAAGATATGGATTAGCAGATAGGCCAGATATTTTAAAGGGACTTTCGAGTTCCTGTAAGCAATTCAATGAATAAATTAATTTAATTCAATTTAATTTTTAAATGTTAATTTGATTATACAACTTTAATTGTAATAACAAGATTACAAAAAGTACGAAACCTTTATCAAATCGGCTGCTAATTTTAATACACTATTTGCTACCATTAGCTCCTCCTTTTTATGGGGTTTTTGTTCAATTTGGAGATACAGATTTATCTGAAAGAAATATTTCTTCTAAAAATTTAACTGCTAAGTTGTACAAGCAACCTACATACCTGTTCAGTTATTAAAACGGAAAGATTTCTATATTTTTTATTAACTTTGGTTCCTAATGTCATAAAACGCAAGATAAATATCCCTAATGAAAAACTCCAAAATAATGCTTCGACATTATACTGCGAATGTAAACTTTCCAGATCCTAGAGATGAAAGATATCTTATAATAGTAGGAAAATCTCGTCATCAATAAGTATATATACATCGTGTATGTGTTATACATATATATATATGTAGTTTACCTTAATTAATTCCAAACTAATGAAAGATAGTAATAATAATGTAACAATAAAAACTGAAGATACTATAACATCAACAGAACGTTGCGGCCCTCTTCTCTGTAAAGTTTCATGATAATAAATATACATACCTTCAATCCAAAAAATGCAAAGAACATTTATTAAAGAAACAGTATAATATCTTTGTGATACCTTCAAGTATGATCTAACACTTAGCCACGTCTTTATATTTCGCACTTTGTTTAGCCGAAAATGGGGTAAATCAGACTTTCTAGCACGTCTCGATGAAGTCAAATGAGAAAATAATTTAGCATACAAGAGTCTTTGTTTATAGGTCCGTTCAGCCACTGCCAATAAGAAGAATAAGAGACAAGATAATGCTAGTCTTTCAAAGGCAGAGATTAAAACAATAATACGTTTCCTGTAATCAAATTCTTTTTGTAGTTTTCTCTTCATTGCATAATATATTTATGATGAGAAGAAAAAAATGTGAAACTTACAGTATTGTATCTCCAAAAGCAATATCAATTAGTCTACATAAAATATCAGTATATGTTTCTAAATTAACTTGTTTGAGATCATCTGGTATTATGGAAACAGTTGTATTGCCACTGTTATCTATTCCAAGAGTGTCAGTTATTCGTCTAATTGACGGTACTAAAGACAATACAATACTTAATATCAATCCACCATAAAAATAATTCATACTTTCAGGCATTGACTCTACTCTTGCTATAATAGCAGAACTAATATCAAGTACCGACAATTCTGCTTTCTTGACATCGCGTCTTGTCCAAATAGTACACGAAACTGTATAAATATTATTATAACAATAATAAAACAGCATATAAACATTATTGCTATAGTAAATAATATTTGTATGCGAGAAAAAAGTAACTAACTGCGATCGGATGAAGCACAACTGGAACTTAATAAAATAGAAGGAGGTAATCCAAATTCCCAAGAGAAAGGATGTTCTATAAATTCGCTATAATTAAAATTGGCCTCGCTATGCAAATCTGATTCTTCCAGTTCTGAACTGTAAAAAAAAAAAGAAACATCTTGCATTATAACATTCTCTACTTATTTGTGTGTGTGTGTGTATAAAATCATCCTTTTTATTAATCATTTTTAATGTTTTATACTCGTTTTGTACCTATAACTGCATTCATCGCTATTCGTTGTCACACCCATCCACTCTGTCGCAGATGTTGTCGCTTCGGTTAAATGATTCGTTGCGGCATCCTCGCACTCACCTTCTTCCTCACTTTCACACTGTCGTCTTCCTTCTCTTATTTCTGATATAGTCGGCGATTCATCTCTTTCCTTAAAAATTTAATAAACATAATATGTCATAACTGTGACCAAGAAAAAAAAAAGATATATAAATTACTATTGATAATGCATACAATCAGAGTTTGGTTTACCATCTCAATGCATCCATCTCCTTCACTGTCGGAAAAGTTTCCTCCTTTCTTCAATGGGTCAGGTGCTGCGTGGAAAGTGGAAAACTATGATTTATCTAATATTCTGCTTTTCCCTTCCAACAAAGATTAAAGCATGTTAACGGTTTAGAAATATTATTAGTTTCCACTATAGTTATATTTGTTTCTTGCTTGCAATGTAACCGCAGTATCTACAGATGAATGGAGAGTGCGATAAATTTTCTACTTGTGTCAACACACACATATGCATTTAAAATATGAAATAAACTAAAATAAAAAATAAATACATCAGATAAGTTTCTATCTAAAAACAATAAACATTTGAACACCAAACCTGAATATTTGGGTTGAAGTAAAATTTGTTGGCTACTAGATGCTTCCAATTGAAACATATTTCCTTCTTTATTATCACATAATTTGATTTGATCTCTGTTTGTTTGTTGTAAGAATTTATTAACTGTCCTATCATTATCGCTAGATACATTCCCATTTAAACTTTCAAATCCATCGTCATCTTGATGTACAATATCTGGATTTTCTACATTTTCTGCTGGAGGAATGTCTAAAATTTGTTTAAGTAGAAAAAATATAAAATCATAAATATATTTTATAAATCTATTTTATTTGACACTATTTTGCATTCTATACCTGGTTGATTACAATTGATAGAATCTTCATTTATAGAAGGTATATTCATTGATATATTCAATTTTTCTTGATTACAAGTTGAATGAGGAAGAAATTCCTTTAATTTTAAGAATGTATTATTAGTTTCACTTAATTATCTTGAGTTATATTTCAAGATGTAAATAGAAATAATTTACCTGCGATTGACTAAGAGTCAAGGAATTTTCAATCATAACTTTTTTTGCAAACCGTACAGAAGTAAGTGCCTCTCTACTTATGGTACTTGCCTTTTCTGATGCAGTATCTTGCGAAGATTTAGAGTCATCGTGAACTTCTATAACAAAAACTCTAAACATCTGTGTATCAAACTATGTTTTCACATATATAAATAAACTTACTTAAATTTGATCTACTTCTTGACTTACTAATTCTGCATCTACCATGTCTTGATCGTCTAATAACTTTTTGCCTACTATAACCGTTAATCTCCATAGGCCCAGAATTCGTTGATACAATGTGAGAATGAACTAAGCATAATATTAACATCATAACACTTGGTATAAAGACCTCTGATGTTGAAACTATCTGTACAATAAAACAATCTGTTTAAATATGTAGTAACTATATAAAAAAAAAGTCACAAAGAAAATTTAGTTTCATACATCAGCCTCATTTTCTCTGTCTCCATAAGCAAAATATAGTAAGACATTGATCAATTGCAAGCTATACAATAACAGAAATAAAACAAACACTCGAATACTTGTTTGTTGGCTCCACCATGTCTTATATAGAGGTAGAAATAAAAGACGTTGCAACGCTAAACATGCCACAGTAGATAAACCATGTTTTGGTTTTGCTTTTGGAAATGATGAACCTAAAGATATTATATATATATTATATTTAACAATCTTACAAATAATTAATCAAAAATGTATTAATAAAATCATAATAGAAATGTTGCTTCCTTATAACTTACCTCGTACTAAGTCAACATCTATAAATTCTGTTTTCAATTTTGCTGTTTTCATTGGAACATTAGTAAATCCACCAAGAATTCTTTGCTCCACTGTTTTCTCCCACTGTTGCTTATCATATGTACCAATTTTTTTTTGATACCTGAAATAATAAAATACATCTGTTAGAAACACAATGGTGAAATCAATAAAAATGTATCGTGTCTATTGTAATATTAATATAGGAGAAAAAACTATAGATATCTTACCAGTGCACGAGATCGTTAAAACTCATTTTTATTCACATAAATTAAATTTTATTCTAAAATAAGATAATTATCAGCTGTTATATCTAACCAAAATATTCACGCATCTGATTGAATGATGTAAGATTTCAAATGTTTCTTCTGTTGTCAAAATTAAAGAAACTCTAGCTCTCATAATATGCACTTAGTAGGAGAACAGTATATTTAATAATAAATCCAATTTCTTTTATTTATCTATTTTAATAATAATCGTATTAATAACAACAAAGTCAATCATATTTCGCGACAACTTTTTGCTATGTCGAAGTCACTTATGCCAGACGGAGGGAAATTTAGCGCATGTGTGTAATGATTTTACTGATTGGCCCAGTTAACAAGCGGTAGATTTAACAGCTGTATTTACTTACAACTATTTTCATTTCAGTATCTAACATTTGTGAAATTATTTATATTGACATTAGCGTTGTTTTATAATTTTAATTTTTGCCCGCTTAACATAAAGTAATGACAAATAATTTTTTAAATCTTCGCATATGTATATGTTAACAGCACCATCTGGTGGTTACATTATATACTAGATTTATAACGGACAATACATCACTGAAATAAGTGTATAAAAATATATATATGTATATGATATATAATGTAACGATTGAAACATATGCAAATGCTAATATTATTAATAATTATAAAATATATTAATTATATTTATGGATAAAGAAAGAAATTATATAAACGCAACATTGTGATTATATTCGATGGCTTGAATTTTATTTGTAAAATTTATTACAATCTCCTCTAAATCAATCATAATAAATAAAATGATGCTTTCAATATCATATTATAATTTTAAATATACGAAAATAAAATCATGAGGGAAAACACTGTATCGATCGTACAATACACAGCAATTAACGAAAGAAACATTCTGTGTAATTCTAAAATCATTTTTTATGCAATTGAATCACTTTGTGAATAGCATATAAATGCTCCAGGATTTGACCTAGAGAACAACAGAAAAAAAACGAAGAAAAAATAAAAAAGAATAAGAAAGATAATTCTTGGTCCCAAATCCATAGACACATAGAAGCGACCCTCACTCACACCCACTGACCAACAAATTTATATCAATACAACTCATTCCTGATAACAGTTTGAATATGAAAAATCTCTAAGACAGATTTTTACATGGAACTCTTATAAGACTAAATTCTTTCTTATTCATATAAATAGGATGAATCAAGAGAACGATTTCAGAAAATTTTTATAAGAATTTACTGTCTATGAATTTGAGTCATGGTATTCAGCGAAAATCTGTTCGGAGTAACGGATAAAAAGATATAAAAAATTATGGAAATAGACAGTCTGCATTTTGTATGGACAAAGATTGAAAAAAACGATATCGTACAAGACTCGAATTCGCCTTATTTCTTCTTCTTTCGAGGTTTATCTTGTGGTGCAGGCAAATTTTCTTGTTTTCGTTTAGAAGCAGGCTTAGTACCTACATTACCACCCTTCTTTCTTCTTTCTTGTCTTTCTCTCTCTTCCAATTCCTGATTTTCACGTTCGATCAATGTTATCAAGGTATTGCATCGTCGTTGCAATTCCAAGGCAGTACGAGATTTTACGAACCAATCAAAACGAAATTGAGGTGCCGATCTCACAGTTGCTCTTAATTCCTCGTAAACGTTTTCCTTGTCGAAACCTAATTTGTGTAACATACAAACGAGAAATCTATCCTCCTCTTCCGTATAATTTTTACCTTTGTTAGTACCATAAGCTATCCTCAATTGATGAAACGGTGCACGATATCTGGCCATCTTCGCATCCAATGCTTTCTTTATACCAGCACGCCTTTGTATTTTGGCCTCACCTCTTTCTATTTGTGCCATCACTCTGTCAATGTCTTGTAACTCGTGACAACGTTCCCAAAAAACTGCAGAGTATTCCATAACTTCTTCTGGTGTTTTTCCTTCGACTTCTTTAGCAATATTTTCAATGTCATCGCGACCATATTTTTCATTTGCCTTTATAAACTGATTAAAGTCCCTCTTAGTCCAATTCGTGAAGCCTTGAGTCAGTAATTTTTCTTTTTCCGCGACTTCTTCATCTGATAAAGGTTGAGCCTCATCTATCTTTCGCTGTTCTTCCTTTTGTATCCTAGCTGCATCAGACCCTAATTCGGGATTCTTTGGAACCTTATAACCAACCGTTTGCCTGAAATAATATATTTCCTGATCAAGTAGCTCGAACAATCGAGGAGGAAAAAATTGAAAATCTTGTACGATTGGTTGTTTCGGAGGTCTGGGAGCTTTTGGTGCTTTTGGTTCGGATACTCTCAAAGCTTCTCTGAAATAAGCGTCGACAGCATAATTGGCTTTACGTTCACGCTTAGGAGGCTCTATCCAGTTGCCAATTCCTAATATTTTTTGTTTCTCACGATAATCTTCGCCTTCGAATTGATAAACTGAATCGGTTGGTGCATCGACGGTGAAATTACGTAAGGAAGATTCTCCCAAGCTTTCCAATTTCTGCTTCATTTCTTCCGTCTTTGCTTCGCCCTTTTGTAATATCGTATCTATATCCTCATCGGTAATAGCGCTGTCCTTAGAAGCGAACACTTCATTAGCCCCGTGTCTAATCATATTTAACATTTCGTCCTTGTTCAATGCAGTCTGTTTTGCATCAACCAATCGACCTTGTTGTATGACCAACTTGTCCAACCGTAATTTGACCTCAGCACGTTCAACAATTTTTTCTTCTACAGTGTTCTCCGTAATAAATCTAAAAACACGTACTTGCTTCTGTTGTCCTATACGATGAGCTCGATCCATAGCCTGCAAATCCATTTGCGGATTCCAGTCAGAATCATAAATAATAACTACATCGGCAGTTGCTAAATTTATACCCAATCCGCCGGCTCTCGTCGACAACATAAATATAAACTTTTCGCTATTAGGAGCATTATATTCGTTAATTTGTCTCTGCCGATCCTCATGTGCTGTGTTACCATCCAAACGACAGTACTGAAAACCTCTCCAGTGACAATAATCTTCTAAAATATCCAGCATTCTGGTCATTTGACTAAATATTAGTACCCTTGATTCCTGCTCTTGTAATTTAGGCAATAGTTTATCAAGTATCACCATTTTACCACAATTATAAACAAGATGTTCATCTGTAGTATACGGTGGTCCAGGTTCAGCACCATCGAATAGATAAGGATGATTGCAACACTTACGTAATTGCATCAAAATATTTTGTAATCTCATCTTTTCAATTTTTCCGGCACCATTTACTATGTCAATATCCTTCATCAATACTTTGGTATACCATTCTCTTTGCATTTTACTAAGACCAATGTAGACTTTAATCTCCTTTTTGGGCTTTAGACCTTTCTCTACTTCTGACTTTAAGCGTCTTAAAAGAAATGGCCTTAAAACTGCGTGCAATCTTTCCACTAAAGAATTATCTCCTAAGAAACTATTTGTATTAAACCATGAATCAAAATCATCAGAACTGTTAAATACATCTGGTAATAAAAAGTTAAGTAAAGACCATAGTTCGTGCAGATTATTCTGTAGAGGTGTACCAGTTAATAAAAGTCTATTCGCTGTTTTAAATTCCCTTAATATTTCTGATAATTTAGATTTCTCATTTTTTATTCTGTGAGCCTCATCTATTACCATATAACGCCAATTAAATTTCTTAAATACCGATTTTTCTTTGATTACCATTTCATAAGATGTAACGCAAACATCCCATTCACCAGGCATCATTACATCTCTAATAAAAGTATTTCTTGTTTCTGCATCACCAATCAAACAAACCGCTCTTAAAGAAGGACACCACTTTTTAAATTCGTTCATCCAATTGGCTAGCGTAGACTTTGGAACGATAACAATGTGAGGGCCAGGAATGTTTCTGAAGTGTTTCATATATCCCAGTAACGATATAGTTTGTAAAGTCTTACCAAGACCCATCTCGTCAGCCAGAATACCATTGATACCATTTTCATAAAGCGATATCATCCAATTTAAACCACGAATCTGATAATCTCTCAACTCACCAGATTTTATATAATGAGGTGAGGATTCAAAGCGAGTTGTAGGTGCTACACTGGCATTGCTCTCCGCCAAGAGTTCTTCATCTTCTTCTTGCTCAGTCTTGCGATGTCTATGATCACCAGAATCAGATTTATTTAGATTCTCTGGTTGTTTTCTAGGTCTACCAGCCTTGACTTTTAACGGACTTCCAGCTTTATCTTTTTGATTATTGGTCATAAAATGAGAAAATATTTCAGTTTGCTTGAGCAAATAATCAAACCTCTTACTTCGGTCTGATTCAAGTTTTGTCTCGAAATCACCACCTCTAGACGATGTGGTCTCCGCCGAGGAGCCATTTGAATTATCTCCGGTATCACCAGTATCCGCATTTTCATCGGCCTTAGACATGTCTGCTTCTTTTTCCGTTTTTCCTCGATTAAGGTGAAAAGAAAGAAGAAACGAGTGCGCTAAACATTCACTCTCTAAGACGCGCTCCGCCGCGCACAATAAATCGATTAATCTCGATTATCGAGTTGCGATATATCGGTATTAACAAGTATGTTTTAGATATGTCTAGCAGATGTCGTTATTTCAAAATTGATATTATCGGTATTAACGAATGCATACTTATCGATAATGTCGGAACTTATCTTCAGATCTTTCATCTCAATCTACGCCCTCTGTAGTCAATAATGGTATACCTTTCGGACTCGTGTGAAGATAGTAACGTTATATTCACCGCACGTACACATATGTACAAATACACTTTAACGATAAACATGTGAAGTTAGTCGAAGTGTAACTTATATAGACGAGTAGAAGCAATGTTCTCAGCTGGGAGTGTGGCGGCTCCTGTAATCCGGCTACTCGGAGGCTGGTTATGGTGGAGGGTCTGAGGTCGGGGGTTACTGCTGGTGCGGGATCCACGTTGACTGGGCGTCCGCGCTAAGCTCGCCATCAATATGGGCACCTTGGAGGAATCCGGGGTGACCAGGTTGGCTAAGGAGAGGCGAACCGGGCCAGAGGGGAAACCCAGCAGCCAAAAGTCTCCGTGGCGGGCAGTAGTGGGATCGCGCCCGGGAGTGGGACCGCATTGGCAGCCTGGTCGATATGACTCGACACATAACTTTTTTTTTCTTTTTTCTTTCATTTTTTTAAATAATATTAATAATTCTAAGCTTAAATGCGAAGAAATATTTTTTTTATATTATTATTATCTATTTATTTTACTCGTATAAAAGTAAGATATTTTGTACTCGCAGATAGGAAAATCTAACGTGTTGTTCTTTCTTTTTTTTTTATATTGAATTTTAATAATGCTTATAATTTATCAGAAACTGAAATTCATAATAAATAATACGGTGATTATTATTTTTTATTAAAAAAAATTTTCGTCTCTCTTTAAATAACCAATTAAAATTAAATATGACTTGATACAATATTAATAGAGTAATCTCCAAGTTTTTCATTCATAGTTTATTTATTGATGACGACATTAAATTCAAATAGATGAACGTACAAAGAATGTGAAACTTATAAATTTATTAAGAAAAAGCTTTACAAACATACAGTATGGGATTCTGCATGATAAAAAAGAATAATGCCTCTTTAGAATGTACAAGCCTAATCCCATATACAACCGATTTCTCTATAACTTTTGTTTCTCCTTTTTGGCTTGTTCAGCTAATGCTTCTAATCGATCGTGTTCTTCTATCAGAGCATCAACTTCATTAGCTGGAAGAATTCTAATTCTTGTTTTACCATTTTCACGTGTCAATGTTGCCATTTCCACTATAAATATATTTCAAATTAGTGTAAGAATATAATGGATCGAAATGTATAATAAAATATTATTTTATACCTTTATCTGCCGATAGCTTGTTCATATCTAATGTCTTCGAAAGTACTTTAATAGCTAATGACATTGCATCTTTTAGAGTAGTTTCTCCTTCTTTATATTCTTGTTTTAAAGATGATACAGCTGCTGCAGAATTATTTCCAATACAAGTTGCTTTCCAACCACCATAATTTCCACTTGGATCTGATTGATATAATTGGTAGCCATAATGACGGTCCCAACCCATATATAAAATTGATACTCCAAATGGTCTTTTTCCACCATACTGAGTATAAGCTTGTTTAACATCACACAACCATGATACCAATTGTTCGCATGGAATCGGCTCACCATATTGCAAAAGATACCTTTGTGCTATTAAACGCAGCTCATTTGTAAGAACATTAGCATCGGCTGTTATGCCTGCCACAGAACAGACTACATCATCGTTTAATTTATATATTTTCTCAGAAAAGAATACTTCATCTAAGAGTTTATTTGTGTTTCTTCTCTCTGCGGCTAGTAGAATACCATCGTTTGCCAATATTCCTAAACATGTACCAGCATGACTAATTGCTTCCATAGCATATTCTACTTGATACAAACGACCTTCAGGTGAGAAAATCGTGGTACGTGTATCGTACCTGCGAGCCTAAACATTAGTAGAAACAAATATAATATCTTTTTATGATATAGTGTAACTATAAGATATTGCATATAATAAGTTTGGGAAAAGAAATCAAAACCTTTAGATACTCTTATAAAATAAAAATAGAAATGTAATAATTAATAATATACAATCAAATTTAAATATTTTATAGTTGAAAAAGTATCGAATATAAGTTTGATGACAATGCATTTTGAAACATAACCTCTATAATTACAAGTAAAAAGAATGAAAGAAACTTTGTTTTTGTGAATTACTGAAAATTTAGATAATGTCTTATGTAAATTAATAATTTACCATTTTATAGATAGTTTTGTTCAAACGTTATAAATAACACAACACGTTTATTTTTAAAATCTCTCTTTTTATGATGTACCAAGATATACTTGTCACCTAATGCGCTTCGAGTTAGATAGTTGGTAATGAATTGCACATAATTCTCACGACCTCTTGAGGAAGATTTTCAAATTAAAATGGAGGATAATATAGAGTCGAAAACATTTTATCAAAGTAATTTATTCAATATATGATATGATTCATATATGATTGTACATGATTAAAAACAGTTCTTAATGAAGAAACAAACCAAATGAATAAAATACAAATATCATTGAATTTTATAGCATAATGATATAAAAAAAGTAACATCGATTATTTAAAACTTACACACAAAATAAAATCTTACGTTATTTATGTAAAAAATGAAAAAATATTCTTGCTGTGTATAAAATTAACTTCATCACAGTTTTGGGGACTCAGGTTATTTTTTGATTCTGTTGAAATATATAATTATGTATGAATCTAGTATTAAAAATAAGATTTTTAGTTGAATATTTATTGAACATACCATACATCGATATCAGTCAATTCATCTTCAATATTGCTCATGTCCATATTAAAATCTTCTTCTGAGTACCCAACAAAAATACCTTTGCAATCATTTATTTCTGCACGTTTTTCTTCTGATTTCACATCTGAAATCGTATTAATATGTATTATAATGTAAATTCTGTTATTATTCCAAAAAATTTAATATAATATATTACCACTTTGTGAATTCATAAATTGTGATTCAAAGTTTTTTTTAGAAATTCCAAGTTTTCTGTGTATTTCACATACGTTAGAAACTCCACGACCAATACTGAAATTTTTCTTAATATCTTTATCATTTCTTGATTTGTCAAGAGTAAACTCGTTAGTTGTTTTTGTAGGCGTTTTAGTTATTCCAGTATTTCTTATTTTTGTATCATTCGATGTTGACGGTTCAACAATTGGAGCAACCTCTGATGGTGACAATTTAGGAATTGAAGCATCCTTAGATTTTGATGACTTTTTTGTAGGCGTTTTAGTTTTTCCAGTATTTTTCATTTTTATATCATACGATGTTGACGGTTCAACAATTGGAGCATCCTTTGATGGTTTAGGAATTGAAGCATCCTTAGATTTTGACGGTTTAACAATTGTTGTATCTTTAGTATGTGTAGTTATACTTTCCTCCTTCGAAGATAAATTTGTTTCTGCAAAAACTATGAGTTCTTCATCTATTCTAGTTTTGACATATTTTATTTTATTTGAGTTATTTTTTACATGTTCTAATAATAGAATCGTGTAACTTACTCTTTTTAATAGTTTTATCCTTTTTCCTACTACATTCAGTATCAGTACTTTCTATTTCTAGCGATTGTAATGATCTCTCAATTTTCTATTATATTAAAAAAAAAATGCTGTTTGTAAAAAAAAAACGAATCTGAAAATTATAAATCATAAATTATAAATCTCACTTACATCAATTGACTTTGAAATTTGTGGCCTTAAAGACGAAGTGCTTGTGATATTAACAGCAGACTGGCGTTCTTGTTCTTTTAGTTTTAATTGTTTCCTCTTTAATTTTGAACAAGACGCTAGTGGAAAATTCATATTTTTTTCATCAAGATTTTGTAGATATGATTGTGGAGGTTCTGGATCCTGTTATATAAATTTTAATTAATATATGTCTTATTTAATTTTACCAAATATTATTCATACCTCATCCCAATTTTCTGAAGAGGGAGGAAGTTCTAATTCATTAATTTTTGCAACTGGAATAATATCTGCTGATATCGAAGAAGCATTTTCAAAGTAGTTCCTTTGAACAGATCCTACGTTTTCGCATATTGATAAGTGATGCTATGATGTTGCAAATAAATAATATTAAATATTATATTTGTGTATAAAAATAGATAAAGTGGATTACCTCATATTGTAACGGACTGATTCGATGTATTTTATTAAATGGACATGTCAATAATTTTATAGTAGGGTGATTGAGCTCACATTTCATTAAATGCCTAGACATTCTAGATTTAAGAATACGATGACTAGGATCATAAGGACAAGTAATGTAATCGTCTGCAGCCATCTATATAATAAGTTAAAAATAAAATACAGAGATTAGTAAAACTTTAAAAAATATTGATTTACAAGTAATTGACTTCTGAAGATAAAAAAAATACCTTTGTCTTAGTTTTTGTAAAATTATAGAGTAGTTTAATTAGATGTTATAATACATCAGTCAAATTAATCTAAAATAATAAAATATTTTAAAAAGAATTAATAGAACTTTACATAAGAATTATATAAGCAATTATTACAAAGTTCATCAACCATAATTAAAAAGAATATTCTAGAATCTGATATTTTTTATAAATACTATTTAAATAACAAAAACTTGGATTTTTATTAAAAACAAAAAAATAATAATTTAACGAAAATGTATACAGTATTTATACGTTTTATTTAAGTATTTATATAAATGTTTGTGTCATATTTACTTACTTATATTACACAGAATAAAAATTCTGACATAGAATTATGAATCCATAAAGTGATGTGAACACTTTAATTAATGGTTAATCAACCATATGTATCAGACGAAGTGCAGAAACTGACGTTGAAATGAAATAACAGAAGATATAAATACAAAGTCAAAATCAAATACCATTGTTAAATTATTTCGATTTTCGAGTATCTATTTATATATATATATATATATATATATATATATATATACACATATAGGTATTATGTGTACATCATTTAAATAAAGTTAATGTCAAGAAGTATAAACTAATGATCAATTTATTAATAAAATAAATTAAAGAATCTTTTAATATTTATTCGATAAAAAATAAAAATATATTTCTTTAAAAATATCAATAATCGTTTGCTATAATTGACATGACGATATTCGAGTTTTATTTTGATTATCGCAATATATCGAAAATGATGCTGAAGCACGTTACCTATGACATTGGATATGTAAATATACACATGAAGAAGACAAGTAATGATTGTTGCAAAATCAATACAAAGAAGATAATAATATTATGGTTATGAAAGTTACATGTCATTTAATCAACTGTAAATTGATAATAGAGTAATCTATGAGAAATTTATTTAATGTTATAAATAAAAAAGAAAAATAATCATTAATGACACATTATTCGATTTTCATATTTATTCAAATGTTTATAATTGATACCATGATTCTCTAATTTTTTTATTCAAAAGCAAATAACAAATGAAAACCAACGAAGAAATAATAATAATAATTGAGCCGTTATATGAAACGAACGAATAGAAAAATATTTGGAAACTACAAACGGGTAAGTTGTCCTTTGATTGTGTTCGAAATTCGATTGTGTCCTTTAATAATATTAGACATTTCTTAGAAATTTTCAAATTTGAAACAATTACATCAGTTTTTTCTTTTAATATCGCCATTTTATTAATATAATACATAGTTTTTTTTCTCAACTGATCTTATTACCATACGAGCTAGTGATTTATGAAAATGTTCTAATTTATTAAAGATATTAAAAGACATATTCTATTTTCGTTTAAAATATTTTTAAATTACATAAAAGAAAATTTGTTTTTTTTTTTTTCAAGAAAAAATATAAATTTTTTTTATGTTTCTCTTATTATATAGAAAAATAATTTTTTATATATGTAATTCAAATACATATCTCAAAATAAAAAATATATATAACTTAGACACCACTTTTATAATCATCAGCGAATATAAACACGTGAAATATGTATATCATATTCCAACGCATGATATCACTCATTTAATATTTGCAGATACGACAATGCAAGATTATATAGCCAGCCAATAATCTACTCTGCTATATCGATAGAGCACCGATTAATATGTGCGATTGCAAACAGTTCAATGACACCCTTTCAACAAAGAGACTTTATATGTTTTGGCACGGGCGATCAATGAATCGATGTCACACAGTTAGCATCAAGAAAGTATGTACATTACCTATATGTATGTATATATATATATATATACACACACGCACGCACACGCGTACACACGCATACACATATATATGTATGCTGACGAAGCATGTAATTCATTCGACTGCGTGTGCTTGAAGGTCGATTGAGAAATAGCCAGCATTGTTCAAAAAAATGTTTGTATAAAAGCTTGATTTATTATACCGCAATAACGCAACGTGTTATTTCAAGGTCATTTATATTGCTTCTTCTCTTTCGACCCGTTTAAAAGATTATTTTTATTATTATTATTACTTCTCTTTTCATTTTTCTCTGACAATACAATTATCGATTGTTCGTTAATAAAATTAATTTTATTATAAATAGACAAGATATTTATCTTTATAAACGATATTTCCGATTTCAATGTACATACTAAATTTATTTGTTCTTTTATTTATCTATTTATTTATTTAAACTGTCTAGTTTTTCTTATAGTCTTGTATGTAATTAAATCGGTTATAATATATACATATACATATATTACGATATTATATCTTTACGTAATCTTATAATATTATAAATAATATTGCTGTATCTCCTATACAAATTAATCATAATCTCTGTGACTCTTACATATAATTGCCTATGTACAATAAAGTTATTTTTGTCCAGAGATTACGTACAATGACGTGTAGCATATATACGCTGTTTCTTATATTTTTTTTATAATATCAATTAATAAGAAAAAGAGAGAGAGAGAGAGAGAGAGAGGAAGAGAGAGAGAGAGAGAGAAAGAGAGAGAGAGAGAGAAACTAGATTAGTATTTCTATAAAAATAATGAAGATGTGTGTGCGCGCGCGCGAGCGTATGTGTATACAATAGATGGGAAAATTTATTTATTATATTAAAAATCGAATGAAATATAGAAAGTGCAATACTAAAGTAATTCAAAGTAAAACAATTGCAAAAAAAAGAACTTAGTCAAGAAAATGGTTTGTACAGAAAAAAAAAAAAGAAATATCTCTTTTAAGCGCTTTACTAAGAATAAATTAATATCGTTATAAGCAAATTTTTTTTTTTAATTATTTTTTTTTCAAACGAACATAAAACGTTTAATCAGTGACAAATTGTATATCACGTTTTTCTTCGTTTGTCGAGCGTAAAGCGCTAGTACATATAATAATCAAGATAAAATTCCATGAAAGAGAGAGAGAAAGAGAGAGAGAGAGGGAGGGACAGAGATAGGGAGAGATAGATAGAGAGAGAGAGAGAGAGAGAAAGAGAGAGAGAGAGAGAGAGAGAGAGAGAGAGTGAGACTCCTCAGACAGACTGTACGTCTTTGATCAGCTTACGCTTTCGTTCCAGTTTCTTTTGAATATCCTGAAGAGTCTTCCCTTTCGTTTCAGGGACAAAAAAGAAGGCGAAGGCCGCGGACAATGCAGTGAAACAAGCGAAGGTCCAAAACGTCGTAGCTTCTCCCAGGACGTTTTCCATCTTTGGAAAGAGCTTCGTCACGGCAAATACCAGACTCCAATGTACCATAATAGAGATGCTACTGGCTACTCCCTTAGTCTCGGGTGGAAAAAGTTCACTTATCATCGCGAATGGTACAGATCCATAGCCGATCGAGAATACGACATTGAATAAGGAAAGACACGTCAACGGTAGCCAGCCAAGAAAAAGAACGTCCTTACCGTCGGCTTTTATTTTAAAATAATATCCAAGGACACCGAGACATAACGTCATTGCTACACCAGAAATTACCAACAAAGGTTTCCTTCCGAATCTAATGAAGAAAGAAAGAAAAAAAGATATTTTATGAATCATTCAAATAATAACTAACATTTAGAACAGATCGTGTATAGTCATATTGTATTTTAAATGCTATATATATCGTAAAGATAAGTTTCTCACCTGTCAATGATCAGAACGACACAAATCGTCATTATGACCTCGATTAGGCCAATAACGATGGTCGCAACGAATGGTTCGATCGTACTACCAGCATTTTGAAATATTCTAACTGTGTAAAATAGTACAGCATCGATCCCAGACATCTGTTGAAACCACATCAGACCAAGACAGGTACCGAAAGCTTTTCGTCCAGCTTTTGTACCGATAAGATCCATGATACCTCCTCTTTTAGCTTCTAGTCTGTCTGCCTCGTCTTGCAACGTAGATATTTCTTCTTTAACGTCATAATTAACTCCACGTAATATCTTGAGGACTTTGACAGCCTGTGATTTTTTTTCACGATGCACCAACCACATCGGTGATTCCGGAAGGAACACAATTATCACGAGGAATATGGTCAATACAAAACAACAAGATACGTTGAAGCTCGTGTAAGAAAGATAGGCACCCATCACATAAGAGAAAACTATGCCGAATGAAAACAAAAGTGGAAAAAAGGTACCAAGCATTCCTCTGATCGATGCTTGAGCTATTTCACCGATGTAAACTGGTACCAAAACACAAGCAGCTCCAGAACCAATACCACCAACGAAACGAGCCACATATACACCAATAATATTTCTTGAGAAGATTAATGTGATCCATGATATCAAAAAGGGTATTGCTGTTAAAGCCATTGCTAACTTTCTACCAAAAAAATCAGCTATTTTTCCGGCCGGTACCGCTCCTAGTATCGCTCCCAAAGCTAATAACGATGTTATCCAAGAAGTTTCTTCTTCCGTTAGTGAAAGAATAAAGGATTTTTTCGAGTTGAGAAATGGTAAAATTGGTGATGTCCATCCTAATGTCATACCACTTTGCATACCAATCAGACTGGCTGAAAATAATGAATGCTATTTAAAAAATATTCATATTTTTATATTTAATCGTTAATATGTATGTGAGAATGATTAGAAAAATAGGACAATTATATATACATTAGGAAAAGAACTATTGTCCGATTAGAATTGAGAGATACAATGAATATGCAATAATATTTTGATAAGTAATATATCTATGCTAGACTATCTAATGGAATAGTTTTAGGCTCGAAAAATTTCGATAACAAAGATAAGTTTTTAATAGACGATCTTGTAGGAACCGAGGAAAATTAATCATATTACATGATATTTTATCTCTAATAGAGCTCACTATAGTTCGCAAAGAAGTGTGAAGGTATCTTTATTGGCTGCATAAATCCAGAATAAACCGGGTGAAGATTTATCGACTACCACATACATTAATGTTTCTTTTTCTTTTTTTTTTTTTCAAACAATTATAAAGAAATATTTTATCAATAAGTAATTATTTTTTTTTATGAAAGTTATTAATTCCGGAAGTAAAAGTAAAGCTAATTTTATTATTGATGAAAAACTTACCGCTCAAGGTGATGATATATTGAAAGAGTTTTTTCCCCTCTGGAGAAGTTTGTACTATTTCTTCATTATTCTGATCCTTTACAGGATTTTCGTTGTTATGTCCTAAAAACGGTTCCGTTTTCGAGCACCAACCGTTAATGTCCTCCTTCTTATTCGGATCCATGATCAATTTGTCGAACAATAGGAACGTTTTGTCATCGGAGGAACTCTAGCGTCTACTTCGGCCCGTTTATTTGAGATAGCCGTCTTTTAAGAGTCAGAACAAACTGTCAGAAACTTACGAGCTGCATGTTCTTTGCCCTCACCAATGGTAGTACCTTATCTCAAAGATTTACACATTACGTTTATTTGTATCGTCGCACGCAGTCAATTCAATTCAGACTCGAGAGAGATACTCTCTTCTCTTCTTACGCTTTTATCTCAAATATTTTTTTTTCTATAGAGAGGGTTCGAGGTATTAATTAAATAAGATCTAAGACAATGTGATGTTTGTGTTATAAAACATTGAATATATTATAAATAAATTTAAAATTTTCGTAGTATAAAAAAAGGTTTATATAAATATATAAATCAAGTATTTCTATATAAACTTACAGAATTATTTTCTACTTATCAAATCTCTAAATATACGTCTCTGATTATTTGAAAACTTGAAACAAGTCTAATATACTATAGAAACGTAGATTGTGCTAACAATATTAATCATTCTATCGTATCATCTTATCTAACGATATTTGTACTGTTGTTCATTTCAAGTAGATATTTATGTGTTTATTTCTTTTCTTCCCATTTTTTTTAGAATTTAGACCAAAGTTATCGTAGAAACATTCTTATCTAAATTTGCATTCTTATGAGAATTAAAATATTTGTAATATACAAAAGAGAATACAATATAATTAAAAATAATATCTATTTTTAGATGTGGAAGAACTCGAATGAAGTAGAACAAGGAAATAATTAGAGAACGAGGGTAGGGACACCATTCATGAGCGATTCTACCATCTAAGGCTTCTAATACTTCTCTGTTATTTCGATTCTTGTGCTTGCACGAGCAACGATGTGTTTAGTGTTAGTCTCTTCGCGATTCTTATACTCGAACGACATTCGCTTTTTCTTTCCAAAGACGTAGCCTCTAATTTTTTATTTATCCTACTGATCATAGTTACCAAAGGAGGGGACGTTCATTGAACCATGCGTTCCTTCAAAGTGAATGTAAAAATAACTATTGGCATCAAGAGTTATTAGTTAACACACGTGGCGATTGTTTATATATTATTTATATATATTTATTATTTTAATTTTAAATAATATAGATTTAACAGATGTATTACATAATATGCATAGAAGAATCTACTTGACATTATATTAAGTTACATTAATTTTTGAATATATTTTTGGATTGGTATTATTTAAAATTAAAAAAAAAAACATATGTATATACAATTACTATCATAGTATCCAACAGCTTTACCCTACGACTTCGTGTTCTGTTGATTAATTGAATATACGATACGGATGAAAGTAGAATTACATGGAAGATTCAGCAAGCGGGCTAATCTGATATATACAGCAGGCAACGTACGATAAGCCATGATCGAAACCGCCCCCAAACGCGTATGGTAATCCAACTTGGTTTCAACTACGCCATGAACATATTCGAGCGAAGATCAGTGCTGTTACATCAGCGTTCCTTGTATGTTTTAAAAACGATCAAGAAATTGTGTTAGTTAACAATAAGTCATGAGAATTTTTGGCAAATTGTTTCGAGATAAAAGGAGACGACGTGAGGTATCCAAGAGAACAAGAAAAGTGACGACGAAGAAAAAAACTGTTGGGAAAACGTACAACGGATTGCAGCATCTTCCCAATGATGATTTTTTATTTGGTGACAATAAAAGGACTTCAAAACGAACTCGACGGAAACGCGCGGTAAGTTCGAAACATATTTTTTTTTGTTTTTTTTAAGATAAGTAATATAATCTTGTTCTTAATATAATTTTGTAATTTTAATCATGATTTCCCAAATTTTTATGGATCAAGATCCACTTTTTAGGAATTTCTGGCATAAGCCGATCGATTTCTTCGTTTCCTTTGCTTTCTTATACATTTGACGTTGACTTTGTAAGATAACGGTTAATTGGATGTACATACAAGGAAGCTCGTAATTTAATAGAATACAAGTTAATTAGTCGCATTATAAGAAGCTTCCTTCGTTTTTCTTGAGAATAGTTCTTATAACGAGGGAATATTTCATTATCATCTTGACAATGAATATTATAGTGTTTTTCTAAATGATTGTATAAAGGTCAACAAATGTTTTTTAGATATTAATAGAAAGGAAGTAATTTTAATAAAAAATTTATCTTTTTGTTTTATTCATTTTTATCATTTTAGTTAAGAATAATGAAAATTTTAATGCTTTTTTATATAGTATAAATCCTGAGAGAGATATCGACTCTATTAAAAGAAAATATTATAAACTTCAAAATTATAGATTTATACGTCATAGTTAAAGTTGACCCTAGAACGTAACTTCACACATAAATAAAAGGTTTCTTTCCTGATGCTCTCGTTAGTATACCTTGCAAGATAAGCTGATTATGGCTTTGCTACATCCGCATTCTTGTGACAAGTAGAGGTAAAGAATAATGCCAATTTATGTCACCTCTAATTACTTTATCATACACAACGCATGTTGGATTAGAAAAATTTTTCTTTTAAAGACTGTGAAGCAAAAATGTTCAATATATTACATTATTAAATAAATAAGCTTATTTCAACTCAAATTTAATGATTAATCAATGTAATCAATAATGGGAATAAGAAATACAATCGTGATTAATAACTTTAAATAAAATTCTAAAAATGCATAATTCGCATTAAATAATTTGTATTAAATAAAAATGTGTTAAGAAGCTTGTTAACAAAAAAAAAAATTTGACATAACTTCACGCATTGCACAAATTAAAAAGATCGATAAAGAAATGCAAATATTAATCAATTATTCTCATGAATAATCAATACGATTGGTCAGAATGCGAAGAGTATATCGTTTCTTTCATATTCATTTAAAAGTTAAAAAACAATCGCTCACTCGCATTCATATTCTTACGACAGCTAAAAGGAAGATATCGATCCGCAAACGTGCAACACAGAGGTATTTGGCCTCTCAAGGATATTCGGTCTTTTAAATATTGCAAGTTACTTGCTATAGTTATAATGTATTTACTCATTTTATTTATTATGTTAATTTTTCAATGATTGTCAAAATGGAACTTATCAGAAATATTAATATTTCGAACTTCTAGACCACGCCCTTCAAACTTCCTAAAACACGCCCCTTCGAACTACTACTCAAGCTATGCTCCACTCAAAACCTCATAGATCGTGTTTCACAACCACGCCCATCAAGGCATATCCTTTTTCAACCACGCCCATCAGGATACGCCCATTTCCAATCACGCCTTCTTAGAACCTCATAACCACGCCCACTCTGAATCCTTCAAGCAATGACCTTTCTAAATCCTCTAAATCACAGCCCTTTTAAACTTACCCCTTCTTCAATAAGCTATGCATTGTTTCTCCTTATTTTATAAAATAATAAATGAGGAAACAATGATACAATTTAGAATTTTTATATCATATTACCCTTAGACAAGGAAGTAGAGATTTTAAATTTTACACAATGATGTTTCAAACAAAAGACATTATTAAACAAACAATAATAATAATAAATTAGCATTAAATGTAAAGGAAATAAAATACAAATTAATAATAATAAAATTAGCATTCGTGCCACTTATGCTTACGTTACTAGACTCTGTGCATGGTAGATGAAAGATTAGAAAAACAAAAGAATCGTATAGGTCTAACAGGAGCCATATTGAAAAAGGAGAATCTCCAAGCAAAGCTTCTCGTGTTACCCTAGATCATTTTACCTGCGACAGGAGAGGAACTCTACCTGCTGCGATAAATTCGTTTACCTGTGAACGGCTTACAATAAAAACTACCTGCGAAAAGATCCAAGTTCATCTAAAATATACACGTATGGACCTGCTAAGGACATTTCCTTTTTTCTTGTCAGGTGTTGAACGCTTTTCTCATTTACGAAAAAAAATTCTTATATTTTTTCTTTTGCTGTTTCCTATCTCGCAAACGATATATACGTACACTAGAGTTCGTAAAACCTGCGAGAGAATTCCAGTTTAGTTACGGACAACGTGATTTAAACGGCCCACTCTTGTAGTTTCCCCATTCTCCCTTTCTACCGCTCTGACGAGAGAGACCGCGTGAATCATCACTTTGGAAGGATCGGCACGTATGCATTCCATGCTGTGTCCCAAGAAACCTATGTATTCCAAATGAATTTTCTTGCGAGGTATATTATATTGAGATCTGTGAAACAGGAAATAGCAGGTGGGTAAACAAGAAAATCTTGCGAGTGAATGTTTCTCTTACGAATCTTTCGATAATCGTCAAAAGAGGAAAAAAGATCTACATATCGATGAACGAGAGCGCAACAATTCCTTGAGACGATTTTAACAGAGATCAATTATGAAGAAGATCCTAGAGATGAAAATAGTAAAAAGAAAGATGAAGTTGGAGAAGATGCAAAGGATATAAAAAAGAAAATAAATAAAAAGGAGAGAAAGGGATAGAGACACGGAAGGGACACACCTAAGTACGATATCGGAGAAGAGCATTCCAGCTGGTGGTGTAAGGTGTGTCATATTCAGAGAGTTAACGTCTTTCATCTCAACCTGGTGTGCGTTAACACTTTTTCATACATAATATGTACATACATTTATACAAAGCGAAGAAAGCCATTTCGAAGGTACCGACCTCTACCTGCAGTCTTGCCAACTACGGACAAGTTGAAGCAGGCAAAACCGGTGTTGCTCTCTCTCACTCTCACCCCCCACCCTTTCTTTTCTTTTCTCTTCTTTTCTCTTCTCCTCCGGCATATCCCGCATATCGTGCTTTCTCGTTTCTCTCGTCTGTCTCTCTCTCTCTCTGTCTCTCTCTCTCTCTCTCCCTCTTTCTCTCTCTTCTCTTTCAAGAGTATTAAACGCACACAGTGTATCTGTGTGCCTTCTCTTTCCCTACACCCCGACCTCGTCCTTCTCCAACTGACCTGCCACGACCAGTCTACCAGCCGATAGAAGAAGCAAGACACGGCTTGTATAACCAGGATTCCTTATCCCGAAAGGACGTCCTTTACCTTCCTTCTTCTTCTCCTCCTCCACCTCCACCTCCTCCTTTTATTATTCTTCTTCATCGTCTTCTCCTTCTTCTTCTTCTTCCTCTTCTTCTACTACTTCTTTTCACAAGTTACTCGCTCGAAAAGAAAAAGTGTTTTATTCCAAAGTGATCTCCGATTAAAACTAGAAAAGAACGAAGAGTTAGAGAAAGAAGGAGAGGGAGAGAAAGCAAGAAACGCATTCGTGATTTTTCGTGACAGTGGCCACACGATCTCTCTCTCTCTTTCTCTCTCTGTTTCTCCGTCTCTGCTGTTTGTCTGCTGCCTCTCTCTCTCTCTCTCTCTCTCTCTCTCTCTCTCTCTCTCTTCCCTCTCTCTCTCTCTCTCACTCTCTTGTATCGTTGACTCCTTCGTACTATATCTCTTCCTTTGGAGATGAAGCGTGGAAGAGGAGATACAGATCTCTCGAACGTTTCCTTCGGCAAGACCGACATAAACACATCGAACTTTCGAAGAAGACCATCTTAGAACAAGTCTGTACCTCTTTTATTATTTTTTATTCAATTGTAAAGAAAGAGATTTTCGATTAGAAGCCGATCTCTATATTACGATGTCGAGAGTGAAACGAGTTAGTGTTAGAGAAACTAAGAGATAGAAAATCTTTTGAAAAAAAAAGAAAAGAGAAAGAAAGGAATCAAAAATAAAGAACTAAGGAATAGAGAAAGAAAGAGAAAGAGAGTGTGTGTATATGTGTGTGAGAAAGAAAAAGAAAGAGAAACGATTTGGAAGAAAGTGCAGAGGGGGGCGAGGATCAATGAACTGTGATGATTATTCTTATGTGATGATCGAACTTTCTGAAAAGAGTGAGAGAATTTGAAGACTGAAGATTTCACGTATCCGAAGCTTTTTTTTACATTTCTTTACGCTATTTCTTAAATATCGTATAAATAAAAAATCATTTAAGAAGAAGACCCACAAAAAAGACGACGAAGAGATCGAAGTATGCGCACTTATACATGGAATTAATCGTAAAAAAAGAAAAGAAAAAAAAAGAGAGAATAGAGAGAGAATAGAACGGGAATGTTGAAAGTTAGGGAAACCATAGAACGAACGTGATCAGTATCAAGGCAAACGAGAGTGTGCTGGACACGAGTCTCTTCGATGTGTATATATATATCTCTTTTATTCGAGAGATAAAAACAAAAGGAGAAGAAATATTCATGAAGTTGTGCACGCGTGTGTGTTGTGTGCTCGGTTCGCGAATCGAGAAAAAACAGGATCAATTAGCAACGTGCAGAAGAATAAGAATAAACTTGAATCGGAATAGTGTCCTTGAAAAGTATTTCATTTCTTCGTGCGTACGTTCAAGAATATATTTTTCTCGTAAAATTCATCGAGATCATAACGACGAAAATATTTTTGTGTGAATCTCTTGTAGAAATCTTATTGAAGAATAAGTCGATTTCGATAAACGCAAAAAAAAAAAATGCGCGGGAATTTGGAATTTTTTCCAAGAAGTGCCATCTCATCCGATTAGTGATATTATTTTTGTCTTTATTTTTTTTCTTTTTTGACGAGAAAAAATTTGTTAAAAGAAAAAAGATTAAGAAAGATAGAAAATACACAGTAAATGGAATATATTTTGTAATAATGACAAGATCGTGTGGGTGAGAGATATTGTGTATGTGTGCGTGTGTGTGGAGAAAGAATTAATTAGATTGTGGGTATTAGAGGTTAATCATGTTTCTTGAATCATTCGTAAGAACGTCTTAACATCGTCATCATCATTATTATCGTCTTCGTGTCGTTGTCGTTGTTACATCGATCCAAGTTCCACGAGTTATACATACAGATATAAACGAAGATGGATAGAAACGAAAGTGGTGTTGGTATTGGAAGTAGCACTAATGGAAATTGTCACGTTGGAAATTCAGGATCACCATTGAATTCTTCCTCTTCGAGTCATCCGCCCCTTCATACTTCTTCGTCGGGATTGGATAGTCAGGTAGTCAATTAATCGAGATAGATAGATTGAAATATTTTCTGTTTTCGTTCAACATGATAGATTCTTTCTTTTCACATTGAAATACATTACAATTGTGGAATGATCTTACAATTAGATAAGAAAGAAGTCTAACTTAAGAGGGAAAAATAAAGGAAATCGTCGTGAGACCGATCTCTATTGTTTACGAGTTTAAAAGGGAAACAAAGAAGGGACTTCGTTAGTCTTTCCAATAGGATTATTTTTACGCGGTAATTTTAAATAAGTTGATTGTTTACAATGAACGTAAGTACATGTTTTATTTGTAATAAAGATACGTTTGGTGATACCGATATAAAACGGAACAGAGTTTTAATATTGAATTAATAGGAATTGATTTAGAATGAAATATCGAAAATGTAATGCTTTTTATTTATTTATTTATTTATTTATTTATTTTTTGGTAATTTAGCAAATGCATAAATTAAAATACGATCTAATTGCAGTAAGTAGTATTGATCAATACATAATCGGCTTATATATCTTTTGGTCGAACGTAAATCATTGTGCATTCTTTGCATGTCGTAAATACTCGCGTAGGAGAAAACCTTCGTGTTTGCAATTTAGAAAGAGACTTATCCTATGTACTTGACTATATACGCCTATGTTACTACCTCCGCTATTTCACTGCGTGAAACTTTTTAAGGAATTTTCTTACCATTAGCATACCGATGTGTACCGATTGGAAAGAAAAAGAGAAAAAAGAAAAAGAAAAAAGAAAAAAGAAAGGAAAAAAAACATCCAACTAGGACAACGGTCCGTTCTGAATACTGTCAACGTTCTATCGAGTTCCAGGAATAGTATTATATGCTCTTAGAGTATATAAGAGCCATCCTGTGTCAGACGATACTCTTTGAATTTTTCTTCGAAGAAAGTCTCTTATTATATGACTCTTTTCAACGCTTCGTAAATCATACCGTAGTTCAGCGATATATTAAAGAAACTCCCACGAATTTAACGCGTTATTCCTGCTTAACGGGCTGTGTCGAGATTTAATATTTTACAACATTTAGTTTTTTGTCGCTTTTACCTCGTTTATCGGATGAAAGGTTATTTAGGAGATAAGGTAGACATTTTTTATACCGATAATAATCCAAACGACAAATTTCTTTGATCTTTTTTTCTCAGACCGGAGATAGAGGATGGGAGATTCATCAAGTCACCGTTACCAGAGTCCCAGGATATGGTTTTGGAATCGCTGTATCTGGTGGTCGTGATAATCCACATTTTACCAATGGTGACCCAGCTATTGCAATCTCCGACGTTTTGAAGGCCGGACCTGCGGAAGGAAAGTTGCAGTGAGTAGTGTTTCTTAAGGAGAAAAAGAATTACAAGAAAGATTCAGTCTAGCCGGAGGCATCAACTCTCTGCCAAGCTCTTTCATCTTGAACGCAAAAAAAGAAAAAGAAAAGAAAAAAAAAGGAAAAAAAAAAAGAAAGCGTTTCTCGAGGCTCTCTCGGTTTAATGTCTTCTTTCTTGGTCGTTCTATGAAGCGTTCAATTGGACGCCATTTTCTCGAATAACGCGCCAAATAATTTTCTTTTATTTTTGCCGCGATATTTGAAACCTTGCGAAACGTTCGATAAGGATATCGATGTTTCTCTGATTGTATATGCCTAGTTTTAATTAGATTATCGATCGTAAACGCATAATAGAAAGTAGAGTGCGTCACGAGACGTTTTACATTAGAAATTGTTACGACAGTATGTTATCTCGTTTTATGGCGAATCGAGTTTCCATAAGTAGAAGAAATGATGGCTGACGTTACGAATGATAAGTACAAGTCGATTGTGTGTTTTTAGGGTAAACGATCGCATCATTTCCGCAAACGGAGTATCGTTAGAAGGTGCCGATTATGGAGCAGCTGTCCGAGTTCTTCGAGACTCTGGATCGACCGTTTTATTGGTCGTTAAACGGAGAGCTTCGTCGAACTCATCAACTTGCCCAGGCAATTCTGCTCCACAAACTCATCGACTTACGCTCACGCGAAATAATAAAAAAGATGGTAAGAGAGAGAGAGAAATATAACGAGTTTGTTGAATTTTGCTCTTACAATTGTCGAAGTAAAAAGGATTTGTTTGAAAAGAAACGTTTTTAAACTTCTTCTATTTGTTTTTGTAGATTTTGGAATTGTATTGGGTTGTCGATTATACGTGAAGGAGGTGACTCGAGAAAATATTGGTGTTAAGCCTGGCGATGTCCTAACGCGAATAAGTGGTATTGCCGCTGATAATATGAGCCTAAAGGAAGCAAGAAAGCTAATGGATCAATGTAAGGATCGATTGTCCATTGTAATTACCAGAGATTCTTCGTGTTGTCAAGTTCAACAACAAGTTAAGACTGATAGCGGCGAGTATTTATCCGGTGCGAGTTATAGCAGTCAAAACTTGTATGTTCCACCACCAACGAGACAACCATTGGAAGATAAAAGTAATTTGGTTCCAAGAGGACGTTCAAGAGGTCCTTTAATGGATGTTTCTTTGAGTCAATTGGATTTACCAGCGACACCAACGGTAGATCCACCTAGGCCACCTCCGCCAAGACCCGAAGGTATCAAATTAACGTTTACAAATGTGAATATACAATATAAAATTATCGATTATATAAATATATTTTATTTTTATAGATTATTATAGTTCGCGAAGACAGATGTATGACGAGGATTCTATTACACAGCGAACGAAACAGCCAATGTAAGTTTTACTGGTTACAAAGATCATGTTAAATTTGTTAATAGTTAATTGAACGAATGATACTAAATGAAAATTTTATCCGAACCAGGCCGGATCCTCGATTCATTACTTTCCAAAAAGAAGGTTCGGTAGGGGTCCGATTGTGTGGAGGAAATGAAACTGGCGTTTTTGTAACGGCGGTTCAAGCTGGAAGTCCGGCTTCTCTTCAAGGTCTTCAACCAGGTGATAAAATTTTAAAGGTAAGTATTCGAGAACATCGATTCTGTTTTAAAAATTGAATATTTCACATTGATATTTTGTTGCAATGATTAAATAGGTAAATGACATGGATATGAAAGGTGTAACCAGAGAGGAAGCGGTACTATTTCTTCTTAGTCTTCAAGAGCAAATCGATCTGATCGTACAGCATCGACGTCAGGAATACGATCAAATAGTTGCGTCTGGTAGAGGTGATTCGTTTCACATCAAGTACGGCCCGTCGTTTATTTAATAATTTAAACGTGTTTAAATTATGGAAACATAGTATTTAATGAAAAATGTTAATATTTTATCAGGACACATTTTCATTACGAACAACCTGAAAAGGGAGAGATGAGCTTTCGCAGTGGCGATGTCTTTCATGTAGTAGACACTCTTCATAATGGAGTCGTAGGTTCTTGGCAGGTATTCCGAATTGGAAGAAACAACCAAGAAGTACAGAAAGGTATTATTCCAAACAAAGCACGCGCCGAAGAACTTGCTACTGCACAATTCAATGCCACGAAGAAGGAACTAAGTGCTAGCGAGAGTAGAGGTAGCTTCTTTAGGAGAAGAAGAAGTAGTCATAGACGTTCAAAATCTCTGGGAAGGGTAAGAATATCATTAACTTGTAATTCCGATTCGAAGTTTTTTTTTTCTCTATGATAGCTTGCTTTATTATCTAATATTTTCTTCGCTTTTTTTTTTTTTTAATTATTTAGGATCATTGGGACGATGTGGTATTCTCCGATAGTGTCAGTAAATTTCCAGCTTATGAACGAGTCATTCTTCGACATCCTGGGTTTGTTAGACCGGTTGTACTTTTTGGTCCTGTCGCAGATCTTGGTAGGGAAAAATTACTTAAGGATTTTCCCGACAAATTTACTTCCCCACGTGAGTAAATCGAAGTGAGTCGTGAAATTTTCATAATATATATCGTACATCATAATGACCTAAGAGATGTTTGCGTTTGTAGAAATGGAAAGTCAAATGGAAGAGAGCGGTAATAAAAATACAAAATCATCGGGTATAATTCGTTTGAGTGCCATCAGAGAAGTAATGGACAGAGGAAAACATGCTCTATTGGATATTACTCCGAATGCTGTAGATCGGTTAAATTATGCCCAGTTTTATCCTATTGTGATATTTTTAAAAGCTGAAACAAAACAAGTTATTAAAGAAATGAGAGCAGGTATTCCCAAGTAAGTTTGCTAAATAATTAAGTATGTGTGTGTGTATATATGTGTATTTGCATTACTTATGTCGTTTCTCTTTTAATATCCATAGATCAGCGCACAAAAGTAGCAAAAAGCTTTTAGAACAATGTCAGAAGTTGGATAAAATTTGGGGACATATATTTAGCGCTGTTATCACACTTACGACTCCCGAAGCTTGGTATCGAAAACTTAGAGAATTGATAGATCGTCAGCAACAGGGATCGTTATGGATGAGCCAAACAAAGGTACTATTTAATGTTCGCATTTTTTTTTCTTCATCAATGAATTGATATTAATTATTATTTAAATCCTTGTCTGTAACAAGATGTTCATATTTGTTATTGTCAGATATATCATAAGAGAAAAATGATGTTTAAATACATTAACATCATTTTTATAATGTAATCAGCTGTCAAAATCAAACTAATAATAGAGAATAAAATAGAAAATGTCTATATATATATATATATATATATATATATATATATATATATATATATTTATAATTAGAAAATTAAAACTGACATTGACAAATTTTATGAAATGGGCATATTTATGAAATCGATTCAAAAATTTATTATATCGAAGATATACTTGATCAAGAAGGTTTGTGTTTAAATAATAAGTCTGTTAATTGTAGCCAATATGTAGCCGATATATGGTGTCAGATCTATACCTTCCATCTTACCATTCATATTCTCCACAATCTCCTCTCATGTCACATCCTGAAGATAAAGTATGCTATGATCAAAATAAGAATAATACCTTCCTATCACCTTATTGCTATTCCTCTCTTATGGAAAATCATGCATCACTTATGTCCTTACCCAATGCTTCAGATGTCATCCGTGAGCAATTTTTCGGCTACATATAAAGCCTAAGTATTCCCTCCAAATAACATAAATAACTTTTAACACAAATTTATTTGTTAAGTCTTTGTTGACATATGTTAAGGTCTTTGTTTATAATCGTTTATATAAATTATTGGATACAGTGTCTTTATGTGCCACAAACACTATAACATCAGAATTAAATTTTAACAAGCATGTACTTATAAAAATTGATAATATTAAACTAATGATATATTACTCACAATCAGAAAATAACTTTATAATATGAATTTAACACAAAATTATGAATGTAATATGAAATGCCCAAATTTTTCTCATGAATTAATATATTAATAAAATTAGATCTATGTATATATTTATAGATCTTAACCATTGCATAATCTCTATCTTTATTATTATATTACAGATTAATACATACATATTAATGGCCTGTATATTTGTAGATATGTGTGTATTTTTTGCTGCCTATGAACAAAGAAAGTAATATATAAATATTACTTTATAAATCCAAATCTTTTGTTTGAATGTTATATATGATTATATTTTTAATTTAAACAATATCTTTTTTTAGAGAATTATATATATATATATATATATATATATATATTCTGTTATATTAAATATTAAATTATATTGCACAAAAGTTTATTTCACAAGTTTATACAATATTTATAATATATGTTACCATATAATACTAACAATGCACTATCTAAAAAAAGTATACTCATCGACTAAATACATTTTATGTTTACATACCTGCCATAATTCTATTAAATTTTGCTACTATAAATACACTGAAAGTGTCATGTAATGTTCATGTAATGTTCATGTAATGTTTTGTCCTTTGTGTCCTATGATCGTAGCCGGAAGAAGCCCTCTCGGATGACTTCCTATTCCCGATGACTTCTCGCCTCTCCTACGCTTCCTCTCCGGAGAGTGATCTGGAATTAAGCCCTGCACCTGCGCTTCCTGGGACATTGGGTCCACCTATACGCTTGAAGAGTAGTTCAGATCCAAGTATTGCTACGCAAGATGATACAACCGCACCTCCTCCATATTCTACAAATTATCAAGTAAGTGCAAATTTCTAATATTTCTTATACTGTAAAAAATGTAATTATGTAATTATAAAGAACACTTTTTTTTTTAGCAATCTTTTGAACAACATAAAAGAAGATCACAAGGAGGTGCTGGAGATAGCAAATATGGTTTCTCTTTATCAGGACAAACAAGTAATCAATCTGGTTCTCCTGAATATCTTGGTACTTCATTTGAACCTAGATCTCCACATCATAGTCCTCCGGATCTACCACCCCGGATCGATCGAAATATTAAACCAACAAATCAAACGACACGAGGGACGGTGCGTTCGACGCAAGAAAGGCTCATTAACAAAACTGATTCTGTCTTGGACGTTGGAAACTATATAAATGCATCGCCTCATAAAGTAAATGCTACGTCATCTCTTGAAAGGACACAAACAAAAACAGTAAGTTTCTTCAATATTGATATTAATGAACTTTTGAAATTCATATTACTTTTGTATATATTTATTATTTATAGGGAAGTTATGATAGTATGTCTTCATATGACTCATATAATAATAATACTAATGGGAATTCAAGTTATGCTGGTGTGAATCTTAACACATCGACGAATCGTTTAGGCCCCAATGTACCTGATGATTTAAAAAGTAGTGGCATGTCAGCTAGAGCTCATGATCCATATAGATTTACAAGATCTACAGCTCAACCTGTAGCTACACAAGAACCTCAAGCTACTAGAACAGATTATGCTAAATATAGGTAAGAGAATGTGTTTAAAAAAATATAAAAGTTGTTTAGATTCATCTAGAATATATCACATAAAAATGATATGGATATATATATAATATATACATATGTATATATATATATATATATATATATATATATATATATAATATGTATGTAAGTATGTAAATATGTATATGAACATTCTTTTTCTGTAGGATGGTGGCAAGAACACCTCGTCCATTAAGAAGAGCTTGTAGAATATATATATCTAGTAAAGATACTTTAGTTTAAATTCAAACATCCTTGATCATCTAATTTCCTGTCTTTCCTGCACCTAAGTAAGCTAGAAACTTTGCTTTGTACATTATAGCAGGACCACAGACTATAAACCAATATCAATTCCACAAAATAAGCCAGGAGGATCATACAAACCTATACCACCGCCAAAGCCCAAGAATTACAGGCCACCGCAAACAACTTTAGTAGGAGATGAAAATAGTGGAAATAATGGCAATAATGGAAATAATGGAAACAATGGAAACAATGGAAACAATGCTTATCAGCACACGAAAAGTTATTCTATTGCCACTTCACACGTGCATAATGGAGTAAGAGAGAATATTGCAATATTATGATATTATTAAATGAAAAATAATAATAATAATAATAATAAAAACTTATAGTTTTCTACTTCCTTTTAGGTAGAAAATAATAGCAACGTTAGACGCAACAACAGTCAGTATTATTATAATATTCCACCTCCCACTCGTCATAACGAAAATAACCCAGTAAATTCGCATCATAATCACAGCCACATAACTCCTCCAATACATAGTCATAGCCTGAGTCATACTCATCCTCACTCTAGTCCTCCTGTGACTTCTCATTCTCATTCAAATAGTGCTGGTCAAATCAATCTTAATTCCACGCATAATCGGAACAACATCAATCATAATGGTTTCAATCATAATAACAGTCATGGAAGTGGAAGTCAAACTTATGCTTCTGGAAATTCTACTCACAATAGAGAACCTAATGGTTTAGATTTAGCTGGAAGCAGGGAACAAAGAGGTAGTGCTTTTGAACTTTATCGGAAACCGGTACATCATTATAATATTAGGTAAACTACAGTATAGATTTTTAATATCTACTGTAATTCACTGAAATTCTAATTTTTGTTCCGATAAAATAGATAAAAATAAATTGTACCGCTATAAATAATAATAATTACAAGAATCACACAATGATATAAATGTAGAAAACCATCTGCCTTAAAACTACCTCTGTATAAAGATTGGCGAAAAAAATAGTTAGCTATGTATTTTATATACACTTGGTTTACATAATATGTAATAAAGTATAGATTAAAGTATGATGCGATAGTGTCTGCTTTGATAGATAATTGAAAATCGATTTGTATTTTATTATAATGTACGGAATAATGGAATATTTCAAATGATAATGTCTATCACATTGATTGTTATTGCATTTAAATGATAAACTAATTATATATGAAAAACTATGACATGTGATATAATTAAAATAACATCGAGAGACAGATAATCATTATACTCTATGTATACAAGTTTTATATGTTTATTTATTTTGAATCTAAAATTCAAGATGGAAAATCATATATATTCTTCCAAAGAGAAATCAATTTTTCTTATGATAAAATATACAAACTGAAATAATGAAATAATTATCTCTTATATAGATCATCATTTTTATAATATGTTGAATGATCGCATAAATATATATTGTTGTATTCAAAAATTATAGATAAATAAAACCATTAAAATTTATAAGATTAGAGAAAAAAATAAACCAAAAATTAATTATTCTCCGACAAGTATTAAAATGATTTATTCTGTTTAGATGTTTAAATTGATAAAAAACAATTGTATTACATAGTGTCGATAATAACTGACCACTAATATCAGCTGATAATTGCTGACATTGTATTGTTTCTTTTATATTTGAAAGAGAATTGATTAAATCAGAAATAACGAATTCGATACATCCCCTGACTGTTCCCATCTATTTAGTAGTTTTCTTATAGAAATGTACTATTTCTGCAACAATAACTTCTTTCTCCTTTCGTAAATAAATTCTATTTTAATATTTATCATTTATTGTATTGAGTTTCTTACATTCAAGCTGATATATATTTATATCCGTTGTACACATGCTAATTAATTAAAAGGACATTCTTCCATTTAATCGCGTTACCGCTCATTTCATATAAATACATATCTATTATTATTTGAAACAAAAAATAGGTAAAGAGAGAGTGTCAAAAATAATAATTAGATCTCTAAATTATTAGATATATTCGTCGTCAATGTGAAATAGTACAGAGTGCTTTTAAAATTTCTTATTTCAAATAATTTACAAGAAAAAAAATAATAAATTCTACACACTAATTTTTCGCTTCTTTTTTTACATTAATTATTTAAAATAAAATTTTCACTTCTTCGTATTGAATTTTGTTAATATCATACAATTTTTAAACATCTTCTACTGATGAAATGAATAGCAAAGGTAGTAGAATATGAATTATATAACGCATACTCTGTTAAAATTAATTCAAACAGTTGCATAAGTAAATGTGCGTCTCGTATAAAATATAGTTAATAACCTACGTAGACATCTTGCGTAATGTTATTTGAATATGCAGTCATGCATATTGGACCAAGTATAAGTATAATTTTTGCAGTTAAATTACATAATAAAAATATTTTACTGTCGTGTTCATATATCGTGAAGAAGACGTTGTCATTTTTTAAGTACAATAACATTACTGCATAAATCATTCCGTTTCTTGCTTGTGCAAATATTAATGATATTTAAAATAGCATAGAGTAGAGAGAGATTCATTTTTACATACAGAAAATTTAATGTATTACGATAGTAATATAAAATCATTTGACGTTTTTACTTGCAAGTTTATAACAGCACAGATTTTCGTTTGTACATACACATTGAAGGGAATACTTGGGCAGTTTTAGATGTCGAAAACACGTTTACATAGATCATGTTGTATATAATATATATTGTAAAGTTATGATATTTTGGTGCAAAATATTATTAATTTTAATAAACATTTGGATGCTATACTTTCATAAAGTATTCTGTTATCATCCTGTTATCATTTGATCAATATTTGGAGTGTAATATGTAATATATTACATCATGAAACATAGAAGAAGCAAACATTAAAAGATTTTCTTTGTACAGACATGACCTGAACGAAAAAATGCATAGATAGATGCGGAAGTCGTCCTTTTGTCAAAATTTAATCATGCAAAGTATATAAATTCTGAGTTAAAGTACTTATAGCATTGTAAATAAATAACTGTACAGTATAGAAAATTTGTTGCAATAAATTTTACAGATATTTAAATGACATGTTGCAACTGCAACAATATGTATCAAATAATATAATGTTCATTTAATAAATACAGTTATTACTCTTACAATTCTTATTCTTATTACAGTTCACTGGCAATAAAATTTTGGACATGCGTATTTTGAATAGCAAGTGTGTTTGGTTAAGAATTATCTAAAAAACACTTATAAAAATACCATTTCTAGATAACGTAATGCAGAGCTTCCTCGTTAATATAATGATGAAGCTCGGAAAACAGTCATTAAAGTTTGGCCACAATTGTTAACACTTATTCATAGTGGCGTAGTATGGAATATGTAAAGTTAATATGTTCGCTTAGCCAGAGAGAGTACGCGAATCGAACATATTAAATAATGCTAGCAATCGATATTTCCATTTGCGGAATAGTTAATCAGTCTTGCCCTATTCCCTCCTTGTAACTTTTTCAGAACGTGGACTTTATTACGGGAGGTTCGTTAATTATGTATAAGTTTATAATATTATTCAGTGAAACTGTGTTTTAACAGATTTCTCTATGCACTTTCTTCATCTTCATATACCAAAGCTTCAGTACTACGTGGCAGTAAAAGAGCTACATGTCCATATCTATAAAACATAATGAAAGAAATATAAGAAATTAACAACAAAATACCTGGCGTATAACTCTAACGATAGTTATCATTTGTATTTACTTGCTGCTTTTATATTTTTCTTGTATCGCTTGTTGCTGAATATTGGATGCATTATGAAACGTTTTATTCAGGTGAGAAATACATTCTTTAAGTTCATGTAAGCTATAACCTGTTGATAATTCCAATTCATGTGGCCATGTTTCTTCTTGCAATGTATGTCGTGCAAGTGCTATTGCAGATGCAGCTAAATGACTGGGTAAATATTGCAGATATGGATCAGCTTCGAGTAAAGATAATTCACACAAGTACTGAAAATTCATACAAATTTAAATCACTCTATGGGAATACAGATTTAATTATATATAGAAATCATGCTTACCATTGCTAAAAATTTTATCTTTTCTGACAGATTATTACTAATGCAATAATCTTTAAGAAATGCCAGAGGTGTTGGTACAGTAAGATCGAAAGATAATACCCTTAAAATCAAATGCTCCATTCGCAATACCTGTTTCTTGGTATATGTATCATCCGTAATATATACAAACTCACCAACATCTGGTGGATAAATTTCTTCATATTTTCTGTAACACAAAGAAAAACACTTATTTCTCTTATTTTTACAATACATTTTAAAATTCATTCAAACCATGTACTGATCAAACTTACGCAGCTATAAACATAGCAGCAGTACCAACGAGCTGCAACTTTGCCCGAACGACACTCATATATGATAAGAATCTATCTATATAAGAAACAGCCAAATACAATGTTTCTGTTTGTAATCGATATTCTTCCGCTACTTCAACAAGCCAGTCTACTAATATCAACCTCATTAAATATGTTATATCTGGTTGTTTTTTCATGTAACCAGGTTTTGGTCTATGTTGTCTCTATACAAAATTACATAACTATATCAAAATTTTTCAGTCTTTACTGAATTATTTTGATATATACATATATATATATATGTATCGTAGTAAATATTATACTATTTTAACTAATACTGTACATACCTCTGCAACACGTAAATAACTATATATATCTGCCCTATATTCTTCTACATCAAAGAAATTAATTCTAAGTTCTCTAGATGATTCCTTATTTGTTCTGTTATCTTTCTTCGAAGAATTTGGGAACAAAAGAGATTTTTCCAATGACATTGGGCTACCTTGCGGCAAAGCATCATCTTGCTTGCTTTTTATTATCTCTTGAAGATTGTTGCAAAATACTGGCAAATCGTTAATAGATAACGAATTTATGTCTAACCTCGGCTTTTTTTGTTCCGACTGAACAGTCACTTCTTGTTTTGTTACTATTTCTCTCTCTTCTTTCGAATCCCTAAGTACAACAGAAGTTTCTTCTTCCAATTTATCTTCATAAACTTTAAAGGCAGGTTCATCCTTTTTATCCTCATAAATTTTAAATGGTTCAAATGGCACTGTCACAATAGATTTTGCTTTTGGATGCTTTTCATCTTTGCAGATATCCTACAAATGGCCAAGTAACAAACAAAGCTTAAATGCCTAATGAAATGTAATTATAAAACTGTATTAAAAAATTATTCAATTAGGAATGGAAAACATTTAATTATATATACATTATGCAACAAGACTAACGGGTAATTACATAATTTTATTGATTAGATCGATTGAAATGTTTCAGTTATAATGCCGGGAATAAGGATGAAAAAGAAAACGACAAAAAAATTAGCACAAATAAAATACATACTGTTTTAACAATTCGATGGCAGTTATTATGCAAAACACCCAAAACCGCACGTTTTGTTTGTTGCAGAACTTGATTTTGAGCGGGCACAACGATATTTTCTTTACCACGAAAGATATCGGCAATGCGGTTTTCTTGATCCTCGTGCACTCGAATCGTAGCCATTGTTTATTAGACAATTTTCCGACAAAAATAAAATAAATCTAATTTACTTTTGTCGTTCCTGATGATCTTCTGGCTTCAGACACGACGTGTGCCCGCTTATACTTAATATCCGAATATTATTTACAGTCGTACATGCATTGCAGTAAACGGATTTCCAAGCAAACCAACAAACTTCAGTTGCCGTTTGATTTTCAAACAAACGTAACACCAACAGCTGGCAATACGTTACCACAAGCGTTACTCAAATGCACCAATCAGGTAGACGTCAAAATTTAAGCAATTTCATCGACCAATCGCGTATTATATTTCAAAAGTTATATTCCTAAAATTACTACGAAGGAAGGTTGGAATCACTGACATAAAAGTGAGTTTTCAACGTTCTGTTAATCGTATCATTTCATTTTTTATATTTGAAAAATTTCAAATCCGTAAGCCGTAGTATGATATTATTATTTAAAGATATTATATTATTTATTAAAGATATTATAGAGTTTTTGTCAAGCTCAGTATATATTCGTAATATTTACATGTAAATAGATCGTATATTAAAGAATCCAAAAGGCATACTCCTATCAAATTTATAAAGAAAAATTAAATAGGATTGTACAATTTCGTATCTTTTTTTTTCCTCCAAGGATATTTAATTTTTCTTGTTTCATTTATTTTTAACCGTTAATAATGAAAAATTTATTTGAAAATAAACAAAAGAGAACCGGAAAGAAAAAATAAAAATTCACCGGAAATGGTTAAGAACTTCCTATTCTTTTACAAATGCACGCATGCGCAATGAAAATATAGTTACATCTGTACGGTTATTTCTATCACATTTATTCTTGAAAAACATTGAATACTTCCGTTACGTTGCAATACTTAGTTGTTTAGCGTGTGAAAATAGTGCTCGAAGATATTGTATTCTGACGTGAAATTTACAATATTAGAGACTTTAAATACGCATCGACATTAACAAGGGTGTTGTAAAAAACGTAAGTGTTTAATGATAACGATACGCCATACGTACTTTGTTGTCCCGCGTATACAAAGTGCGTGAAGCTGTTGATCATAACCTTACAAAAAAATAATTCTCATCGATTTTAATTTAGTCGAATTTACGAGTGCGCTATTATTATTTTGAAGAGGAAACATGAGTCCCTTAAACAGAGGTCCTCTCTTGGGACCAAGACTTCCACCAGCCGGTTTACGACCTCCGCCTCCAAGATTTGGTGCTAGACTTCCACCACCAGGTATGCCTCCGAGAATGCCGCTACCTCCAATGAGCGCAATCCTTGGCCCGATGAGACAGAGATTACCTCCTCCCCCTAGACTAGGCGGTGTGGCCCAACCTGGTGGACCGCTACCACTTTTCCCACCAGGTAGGGCTCCATTACCACCCATGGCAGGACCTCGAGGTCCACTTATGTGTCCATGGCCTCGAAGAGTCTTACCACCACAAATTTTGCCACACATGAGGCCAAGGTTCTCCACTAGAAATGGAACGGTCAAAGGCAAAGTATTAAATAATGCCAAGAAAGTCATCAAGCTTGAGGTATGTGTTATACTGCCTTTAGCTTGTATGCTATAAAATTTTTTATCTTGTCTCTTTTATATTTTATTTTATTATCCAGTTAGCATATTAGATTCTTCTTAGATATTTTTTTATATGCATAAATTAAAAGTATTTGATTTTAAAAGTATTTGATTATTAAAGATACGCGAAACAGTAATTCGATATTTTACTTAGAAAATATTCTTGTTGATAATACATAATTGTCACTATAGAATTTTACGTCTATGTTAAATATTAAAATAATTTATAATTGCAAAAAAAAAGATAATTTATTACTTTAATTATTATCAAAAAGTATTATGGTCGTTTAGGAATTAGAATTAAAAAAGCCATGGATGACAGATGAAATTCGCAGTGAAATACAAAAGAAAAATAAGCTTTATGCTAAGGCAAAGAAGAATAAGGATGCAAAAGAATGGGGAGAATTTAAGGATCTACGGAATAAAGTCACAAGAATGATAAGAGATGCAAAGAATGAATATCTTGCTAAACATCCTGAACAGGTATTTTTTTTTCCTTTACGTTGCTACTTTGCAATTTAAACTTTAATTTTAAAAAAATAATTAATTTTTAACAAATATATATATTATAGTAATAATTAAATAACTGACTAAAGATTTTCATTGCCAATATAAAATCAATTATTGGTCAGACCACCTTTTAACTAAGCATTGTAAATAAATTTAATATTGCTTTTTATATATTTTCTATAAACTATAAGTAATATAAAGTTTTTCTTTCTTTCTTTCTTTTTATATATAAGTATTATCATTTCTTATATATGTATAAATGAACTTTTCTTATAATATATTTCACAATAATTATTGGCTTACAATATAATGTGATAAAAAAGATTTGAAAATATC
The DNA here is from genome assembly GCF_905475345.1 of Vespula vulgaris. Classification (NCBI taxonomy): domain Eukaryota; kingdom Metazoa; phylum Arthropoda; class Insecta; order Hymenoptera; family Vespidae; genus Vespula; species Vespula vulgaris. The sequence continues at coordinate 2,545,959 of NC_066609.1, forward strand.
ATGGAAACATTTTCCTAGACTGGAATTTATTTTAAATTCTGCTATGATTAGTAGTTATATTATTTTTTTGCTTATAATTTTAGCATTTTAAGATCTAGTAATATAAATTGCTAATTAAAGAGCATGTTAATCTACTCTATACTTCATGTTTTTACATATTTTTTTTATTAGTACCTATTATTTATTTCCCTTAGGATATTTAATTATGAAATTTAAAATACAAGATTATCCGCATCAATATATTTATAAAAGTCAACTATAAAAAATTTTATTTTTTATTAAATACTATTTCGTGTTAATTCATATTACATGTATGAATTTTTCCTATTATACCAATGATATTTCCTCGCACTGATATAAATGTTCTAGCAGTAAACGTCGAACAATTTTTATTATCTCTATTTTGTTTAAGTCTAACAGAACCTTGGATCAAAGGTATATTACTGTTATATCGTCCGTATGATACAACATATAGAGTGTTATATAAACATTGAATCCAAAATTATTTTTTGATTTGTTCTCTTGACAGCTGGATTGCTTTGGTTACAGGGTGGTCAGAAAACAGATGATAAGAATACGAATGAATCCGAGGGTGTTCAGAAAACTGAGAATGCGCCTGAGCAATCAGAGCAAATGGAGCAAATGGAGGAGACGCAGCCTTCCAGCGAACAGGCACAGTCTTAAGCTTCAGGCTACTCCTCCTATAAAGAATTGAACAATTTAATTTTTATACGACACAGTATTCTGTTTTCAAATTTCAGAACGATTAGATTTTGTTTTTTTTTTTCTTTTTTTTTCCTTTTTTTCTTTTTTCTTTTTTCTTTTTCTTTTTTTCCTTTTTTTCTATATGCTTTATAAATTTAAAATAATTACTTCGATATTTTTGTATATTATTTGCAAGTCTACTATAGATGAATATATTATAGAATTTATATTGTCTTCTCTCTCTCTCTACTGCATTTTTTATCAGGATAATATAAATATAAATTTTTTTCATTTACATCCATAGCTTAAGTATATATGTTATTTGATTTCATTTATGATATGCAATATCATTTGATAAACTATTAGCATTTAATATCAAAGAAATACACATATGTTAGATTTTTATATAGTACTTGTAATTTAAAAAGTTATTTAACTTTTCTCTTATAAAGTAGTATTCATTTGTAGATGTATAATGTTTAAAGCTTTGTATGTTACAAACACTTAGTGTAATCACATTGGATATTTGCAACCTTTATTTATATAACATGAAAAAACTAACAGCTTAAATAAATTTTTCAGTGGCTCTTTAAATTGCTCTTTAAAAACATTACAGTGCTGCGAGCTATAACATTCCTCGTTAATAAGTTAATTGAAATAAAAATGTTAATAAGATTATAAGACATATATTTATATATACAAGATTAAATTATAAGATCAATTAAAAGTAAATTTAATATTTAGATAGCTTGTGGCTCTGTAGTAAAATATGGTACAACTTTTAGATTGGTTTGTCAGTGTATATGTGACTATACTTCTATGATTATTAAATATATTTTTATTTATTTCATAAATACATGACTTCCAAATGAACACACACTACTGAGAAAAGCATAAATTTGTAACTAAAATGCATAATGTAAGAATAAATCATATTTCTACAAGTTATAATAATTTTGGTATCCCTATTACTCTTTAAGCTTGTAAGAAAGTCTATTTGTGTACTAACACAATCGTTCTGAATTATGAAAATATTTTTATGTACATTCTAAATACAAAGAAAAAATTCGATATGCAGTTATTAATTATATTTCAGAAATTTTTACTAATGTGATACAAAATATTTGCCTATATTGAACACACATCTATGTTGCGATATTATATATACATAAGTACTTGTATATATTATAAGATTTAATTTCTACAAAAGGTATGAAAAATATTAATTTGATTATTAAATATGAAAGCAATTTCTAAATTGATCAAATAGTAATAACATGTATATAGCCACTTCATTCTTTAAGGTCTTTCTGATATATGTATTGTTGTTATTGTTGTGTGTTCATTCTGATATCATCAGAATGAATTTCAGTTGATAAAATTACTATGGTTTTACATCTTTTATGTTTCTGAATGACATTTTCCCATAGAAAAAAAATTACAATTTCTGAATACCCTGGAATTATTAAACATGAATCTTACCATATTTTCTTCAAAGACAATAATTATTTAATATATAATTTTAAATTGTTAATGATTAAATTATTAATAATTCATTTTTAAATATTCAAATTCTTCAAAGATTTTAATAAACGAAATTATTTTATTATAAAATGAACAATCTTTATAATAAGATGGTAATTGAACCTTTGAAAGTTTATGGAGTGGTCTAAATCATAATTTTGTATAAAAGATAATAAAAAATTAAATAAGATTGAATATAATAATAAACAAGAAATATTACATCGGTGATTTAGACGATACCAACTTTCGATGGGTCAAAAAAGGTAAATATAATATAACTTGTTATAAAATAATTCTATGTGGTTCTCTCGTTTTTTAAAGTATATTATTTATTGAAAAAAATATATATTTGTATGTATATAATTTATTCTTAACAAATACCAAGGTCACAATTTTTAGGTTCATCTTTATCCAAATAATGAGGAACCATATGACAAAAGAGATGAAAATTATGAAAGTTCAGATGAAGATCAGCAATACTATTGTGAAGTATGTGATAGAGAATTTCCATCAAAAGTTATGTTGTCAGAACATGTGAATACACATAAGTTATGTGGTATAGATGGTTGTACTTTTACTGCTCACCCACTACTTGTTGAAAAACATATTAGTATGCAACATAGTACTGGGTTATATCAAAGAATGAAAAATTTATCAACACCAGAAGATATTCAAAAGTGGATCGCGGAAAGAAAAAGGTAATATCTACATCTACAGCTTCTTAATTATTTATATATTATGTATTAATTATTATGGAAACTAAAAAATAAAAAAAATATACATATATTCTAATACAAAAAAAAATTGCTATAGAATTCAAGTATCTGAATAAATTATTATATATATTTGGTATTTAGTGTACACCCATAATAATATACTTAAAACGTTCATATTAAATTTCATAAACCATAGAAAATATCCTACAAAAGCAAATATAGAAGAACAAAAAAATGCAGAATTAAAAAAGATACAACGAGGTGAAATAATCAAACAAGAGCAAAAATTTGTTCGACCAAGGACAAATAAAACAAATACTTATACTGAAAGAAAACGAAGAGTTCGTAAACGCCGAGTACCGAAACATGAGAATATAGCACCTGTTACAGATATATATAGAGGTCTAATTTCGTTTCCAGGAACATGTCAGTATAGTTATAATTATTGGATATTTGATACAAAATAAATATATGCTATGTCTTTGATATTATATTTTTCTAGCTTGCCTAGATGATGATTCTAACGAAAGTTTCAACGAAGAACATTTGGAAACAAAACCTACTACTGCTGATGTAGTTATAGAAAGTCCATTTAATATCTCTGATGAAGAAGATGTATCAATTGAGAGTAACTTAATAAATAGTCCAATAAAAAATACTTTAACATGCAGCTTAGTAGCTGACTATGAAAGTGAAGGTAATCATAATATATGTTGATAAATTTATTTCATATATATACTGATATAAATAAAAATAAGATATAGATTTATTCTATTTTTATTTATGTTTTTACAGACGAGATTCCAGAAGAAATACCTATAAAAAAATCCAAAATATGTTTAGATCAAAAAAATATTATGGTAGAAAAAGTATTGAATCCTGAACAAAGTGTCAATAATCATAGTATATTATCTGACACAGTATCAAACAATGAAATATCTAATACTTCAGAGAAATTTAATAGTAAGAAAAAAGAAACTGAACCATATAATATACGTACAAAGAATACAATTATTAATAATAAAAGAAATAATAAAAATAGTTTGCATTTATTGCAAAGGTTGCTTTCTAGATCTATACAACATGAAAGAAATATGATCTGTCAATGTATAAAATATATAGTAGACAATAATTTTTTCGACTGCGACTAGTTATTATACTTATAAATAATTTTATTAAAAATTTTTTTTTTATATCTATATATAATACGATTGTATTTATTTATAAATCTATTTTAATAAAAGATCTGTGAACATGTACAAATGTGAATTGAAAAACAATAATTAATGTCACCATTTAATTTTTATTTTTTCTGTTTTCTATTTTTTCTATCTTTTTTCTGTTTTTTCTGAGGTTCTTTCAGATCAATATCATTTTCTCCTGGCCTCTTCTCACCACTTTTAACAGAAATCAGATTTTTACTCTTTTTACCAGAAAGTGCATTATTCCAATCAGCCTCACTCCCTTTTATTACATATTGATCTAGATTTTCTTTCTTTAATTTTTCTAATTCAGCCTTTTGTTTTCTTTTTAATTCCTAGTACAAAAAAATTAGATATAATATCGATTATATATTTCTTATTCGAAAAATAAAAATATAACATTACAAACCTTTTCGGCTGTTTCTAATTCGTCGTGTAGACTTTGTCCTACTAATGGATTCAATTGAACATCATCATTTGTCACTTTTTTGTTCATTATAACAGTTTCGATAAATCGTTCAGCAATCGAATTAAGATATTGTATTGATTTGCGTATAATACGATTAAATAAACCAAGTAACTGTGACGATGGTAAATTTAATTCTTCAGATAATTTGTCAACCACTTTATGTTGCAATCCTAATCCTAATAAAATTGCCTAATAAACGTACAAACAGTATGTTGTTATTTTAAACGTAGAAAAACGATATAAAAATACCCATGATGATAAATAATATAATATATTTACCAATTGTGCTGGAGAAAAATGTATATCACCCATCATATTTAAAAAATATAAACGTGCTAATGATGGTAATAAATCCATAATTAAATGATAATCTGCCATATTATTACTGTACATATCTAAACGTTTTAAATCATATGACGTGAAATACACGTCCAACATTTCTTTCGTTAGAGCTAAAACACATTGGAAATAATTTATGTATATCACAATTATTCAAAAGAAATATTAATAATAATAAAAAAGTTATGTATACTAATAGATTCTCCAGGGACAGCCTTGTTCGTTAAAATACTCAAAGATAAAGAAGCCGGATATGTATTGAACGAATAAGAAAGTAACGTTATAAATCGACGACGAAAATCTTTCCAATAAGCGCTTAACCAATTGTTATCTGTTCCTTGATCTGAATTTATTTTGTATAACATTATGCATGAATGTTCTCCTGTTATATCATTCGAGGTTTGCCTAAAAGAAACATTATTAATGTTTTTAAAAAATAACAAACTTACTAATTCATCATAAATAGTATCTATTAAAACAAACCTTATATATACAGGTACGAATGAAGACCTTTTCCAAAATTTTAAAAGTTGCTCTGTGATACCGAAAGATACACCAATGTAATCTAAATGTTCTGCTTTTCTTTCAGACAGTTTTAAAAGAAGAGGTGGAAGAGAAGCGCGTGGTTCTACGAAAAAATCATTTTTGAATTACCATTATGTTCGAATTAAACATACGTCAATGTGTATTTGTGTGTGTATAAATTGATTCTTATTGTATACAAAAATAAATAATAATAATAATTATTATTATTATTACCAATAGTCTCCTCTAATAATCCAACTTCTTCGTCTGGAACTGAATCGATTTCTGTTTGTTGGTTTTCGATTTCTACTTCATTAATATCAAAAATGTTCATCTCATAGTACTGCTTCAAAAGTTCCAATGCTCGAGTACCGTAACCCATCTTAAAATTTAAACGAATATAGGAATATATAAATTTACGTTGCATGTTTAGAGAGAGATTAATTATTTAAATATATAATATTACATACTCCTTGATAATCAGGATGAGTTGCAATACGAACGATACGAGCTCCTGCTAGAGTTGGAAAATCTTGATCTTGATATTGCTGAGCAATTGTCCATGGTATTAGATCACCGGCAGCTCTTCGACCTCGACCTAAACCATCTGCTATAGTAGCTTTGCTAACTTCACCTTCTAGACAAACCTACATATCGTATGAAATCTATATATATGTTTTTTCTATACATGCATTAATAATGTTTATGAATGTACCTGAATGACGGCTAATATCTCAGGTAATGCCTTTCTATTTACATCAACTGGACCTAATAGACAAAATAAATGATGTGCTGGTGCATCAGACATCATTTGTAAATCATTTGGACTATTCTGAAAATTATATTAATTTTATGATATGCTGTTTAGATATAAATAAAAAATATATATTTATAAATTTACCTTATAATGTGACGCAACATACAAAGCTACCAATTTTTGAAGAAATAATTCAGATGCTTTATGATAAGAAAACAATGTATCCCTAGAAGTAGAATTTGATATAATCTCTACATATATTATGCATATATTACCGAAACAGTAAATATTTTAATAAGAATTACCTATTTATATAATATAGTTGGCATGCATCTGGAGGTGGACATCCAGAAAGAATGGGGGAATATGTAGTTGCATTTAAACAAAGTAATTCTGTTAACCATTGTTCAACGGCATCTCCAGATTTATAACGAATCGATTCTTCAAGTGTTATCTCATATAACTGTCTTCCTATTAAAATTTTCTCATTTTGTTCTTTATCATTCTTTCCATGACTATTAGATCCAACAGTTTGTGTCCTTAACTGCTGAAGTAATTTTAATGATAAAGAACGGCCTGTTCCTTCATAACTATTATAAAAATAAAATAAAAAAAATTGTAAACGAATAATTAATTAATATTTAATATTTATCAACTTTTAACATAGACCTACCCATTTATAGTTGATGCAAGAAATATTAAATATGGACCTAGCATAGCTTTTACATATGGTAGAGGAATAGCTGCTGCCTCATCAATTACAAGTAATTCTGCTTGATTTAATTTATGGGTGTCAGTTGGATGTATATACTATAAGAATATATAAAACAATATATATATATATTTATTTTTTTTTGTATTTTTATTTAGAATTATATTAAAAAATTAAGAGTGATTAACTACCTGAATAGTTTGTCGGTGATCTCGAAAAATATTGACTCTTACTGTAGCTTTATTAAATTCAGGATTTGTGGATTGAACTAAACCATAATCAAGATGTTCTTGATATCCTAAAGCATCAAAGCCTGCGAATATACACCATGATTATTACATAATTATAGCCTTATAAATAATAACTTAATTATTATTACATTTTTTTATATTAATTATACCTTTAAAAACAAATTCAAAAAGCGTGTTTAAATTTTCAGGACTAGGACTAGATATATATATATTGGAATAGCCAAATGAAATAGCTCCAGCAATTGCTAATCCCAAAGCTGCAGATTTTCCACGTCCTCTAGCAGCTGTCAGTGATACAGTAGATCTTAAAGTTTTTTCAGATATGCACTCAATGAATTTCAATAATGCCTTTGCCTAAAAATTTTATTTGAAGTAAATTTCAATATATACGATTAAAATGTAAAATTATAAAAAATCATACTTGATCAATGGTCCTACAACAATTAACAAGAGCAGAAATAGGTTGTGTATCTCTTAAACTTTCTTTCAAAACATCAAGATCAGTCTGTTCTTCCGAAGAGGGTAATTTTTTAACAGCCTCTATTTTTAAATTATGAGAAGATATAGGTAAAACATTTAATTGATCATCAACTACTAAACATCGATTACATGATGCAAGAGATAATAAGAACCTTTCATTAAAACGGCAAACCACATCCTATAACAAATTAAATTATAAATATTATCATATAAATTATATATATATTATCATATATATAAAAGAGGACGAATAAAAAGAAAATAAACCTGATGTGCTTCCGTACGAAAACGTTGATGAACATCCATATTTATAGTATATAATTGTTTTAATGAATTTACAGATTGTAAAAGGAAAACTATAATACCAGCTCCTTCAACTGTTTCTATAGTCCTTGCTAATAAATTAGGAGTCAGTGCTTCAAAGTCCTATATAATAAATAATTTTTAACTTTATATATAAGTAAAAATGATAAGAAAATAATTAATAGTATATAATACATACTTGTAAAACACACATTCCATACGTGTTACCTAAGATCTTATGAGTTTCATTATAATAACAATAACGTATATTGGTAGAAACAATAAATAATTCAAAAGGATCATCTTCGTTAACATCAAGTTTACCAGATTTGATTTTCTTTTGTATAGTCTTCATACGTTTCTTTCTGTGACTACTAAAACCTAATTCTTTTTTATAACACCATAGTACAGAAGGTCTTGCTTTTATAACAGATTTTGACAACATGTGATGCAGTAAGACAACCTAAAAAAACATTAATTCTAACATTCATTGATATCATTCGATAATACCATTACATGTAAGATTTTTTATATAGAATATATACACAATAAGTGATTTTTAAATAAACGATACTATCGTACATAAAAAACAAAATTATGTTTTTTAGAAGAAACACGTGGTATATTCCACATATATATGATTATCGTACCTGATCTCGTGCCTTTTCTCCCACAATAATAAACATTGTTCTGTGTCCTGTGACAACGCCATTTTCTATTAAGATACGTATACGATTATCAATCTTCTTACGTACCATTTTATTATTAAATATATTCGTTTATTTTTCGAATATTAATTAGATCTTTCGAAGCACGTTGCTGTGGTAAAATAAAAACAGTAATAGTTCGTAATAATCGATATTTCTTTTGCTTTCTCACTATCGATATAAATCGATATTATTCAATACATCGAACGATATTAAAATTGGAATAAACAATGATTATTTAAATAAACAATAATTACGATTAAACATCGATATAATCAATCTTATCAATCAAGAATTCTTTTAAAAAGATATAAGAAAATATATTATCTATAAAAACACATTAGATAAAGCATAGAAAAATATGATTCGGTGATTGGTTGACAAACCGAAAAGAAATCGTAATTGAACCAATAGAAACTCACATATCATCAATGAGAATTCGATGAAGAAAGCCACTAAGAAAAAGTCTTTTTCCCATTCGTCGATACAGCTTCAGGGAGATCGTACCTATTTCTTCACGATCAGCTGATTATTGTTTTTCTTTTTTCCCCCAAAAAGAAAAACTCATAGAAGTTATGTCAGTAGAAAAATTTGCAGTGCGAGTTAGTTGATCTTACGTAGATCCATAGTGAAGAAAGAATTAAAGAAGAGGAGGAAAAAAGGGAGAAAGAGTATACGAAGATCAAATGTGTCAATGACAAAGAGTGCGTGTATGCGTATGCGTATGCGTATGTATTCTGCTACTATCTTCGCTGAAAGGGTCTTAGAGTTGGTCGAAGCTGGAAAAAGAATAAAAAGAGGTTGACGTTTCGCGGGTGGGGTGACATCACTGTTCCCTTGGCTCTGTTGTCAGTCGCTTACAGAATGACGCAGTAGACGGTTGCGCGAGGGTGGCAAGCGCCTCGCGGAAAGAAAAATACGGCTCTTGTCGCGAAGTAAGTTTTCAAAATAATCATTTCTTCTCATTATTGAGTATTTCTTAGGAATGTATCAAATCCGTGTATATGGAAAATTAGTTCCTTATCTATTTCTATTTTTCGTCCTCTTTCTCTCTCTCTCTCTTTCTCTCTGTCTTTCTCTCTCTCTCTCTCTCTCTTTCCTCCTTGGAAGAAGAGGACAGAGAATGATTTTCCTTTGTTGTGTCACGGTCACGTTATATTCCGCATCATATATTACGATTGCAGTACGCCTACGCTATTGGATTCTTCAAAAGCGTCACAATAAAAGCGTGCAACCAAATCCAGTATTTCACGGACAAAGATGATTTTTATTATTTTTTCTCTCTTTCTCTCTCTCTCTCTCTCTCTCCCTCCTTCTCTCCCTCTCCCTCTCCCTCTCCCTCTCTCCCGCTCCCTCTCCCACTTCCTCCATCTCTTCTTTCCTTTTCTCGTTTATGTCTCTCTCTCTCTCTCTCTCTTTCCCTCTCTCTCTCTCCATCTTCCTCTTCCTCCCTCTCCCTCTCCCTCATCCTCTTTTTCTCTCCCTCTCTCTTTTTCATTCTCCCCACCTTTCTTTTTGTCTTTCTCTTTCGTCGACCCTGAGTGCGTTCTCTAGGAACAGCTGTGTTGGATTGTGCAATGCCGTTCGACAAGCAAAATAGACCTCCCCACTGCTACCGTCTTTACCAATGCACTTTCCCACTGCAGCATTAAATAATACATTGGTGATGTACCAATAACTTTCGAATGTTAGCCCAAATAAGTGCGTTAACACTTTTGTGTAACGCTGAAAAACGCGACAGTGATTCTTTTTTTTTTTTTCTTTTTTTTCTTATGCCATTTCGAGCCATCCCTCGTTTACGACAATAATTGTCTATGAATTGCAATATTTTTTTCGCTTTTTTGTTCCTGTTTTTTTCTTTTTTTTTTTTGTTATTGAACAATTATTAGTTTATAACATTTTTTACGAAAAGAAAGTTAATATTTTTTTTAGCAGTCGATCATCTTTTACCTTTTTTTTTCTCTATCGATACATTAGGCGTTTATCTTTGTCTAATCATTCATATTTAAGAAGAGAAGATAATCCACTTTTATTTGTTTATTTTCTTATAATCATTTAATGTGTGTTTTACGATAAAAGTTTTAGGGATAATCATCGGCTTCGTGAAAAAAAGAAAGTGAAAATATTTAGAACTGCGTAGTGATTTAAGGAACAAAGAGAATATATTAAGATGTGTTCTGTTTCATAAATTGACATAATAATTAATGTTCTTTCTAATCAATGAATGAGAATGTTTGATTAATTTGAAACGTCGTTCTCCTCGTACGACTGGATCGTTGAACTCAACGAAAATGAATTTATTCTTCGTTATCGGTATCATGTTCGGAAGTTAAATATGCCCTCTTGACACGCCAAGGAACATTCGCGATTATGAGAACAATTAAATTTAATGCGTGATCATACTGTTAATCTTTGTTACAATTAAAATTTAATTTGAGAAATAAAATTCTATCTATTTTTAACTTACAAACAAGATATGTATATAAACAAAAATATATATATATATATATATATATATATATATATATATATATATATATATATATATTATATATATGTAACTCTTTGTAATAATACTGAATCTGACTTTAGTAGTACTTTTTAAATATCGCGATTAACATATTAACGAATATATTAAGTAATTGAAATAATTCAAATTATTTTTTAATTACATATCGTTATTGCACGTTTATAAATGATTATTTTCTAAATAGTTAATTAATTCTATTTATTTAGTTTTTTATTTGAAGATTATAAGAATTATGATATAAAAATATTAATATTAACATTATTTTTATTATTTTATATATAAACATATTAACAAATAACTGAATAATTATAAAGAATAATTAATTAATTTTTCTTTATATTTCTTTATAGAGAAAATAATTGCCCATGAAAGAAAAATGTCTGCTGATTCACCAAGACGTAATGTGCATAAAGGAGCTCAAGTTGTATCACCTCAGCCAATAGTTGATCGTTCAATTATTGATAGCGTTGCTGGAATTATAAATGATATAGTTCCACAGGTTGTACTTTTAATCGAAAATATTCAGTTTTATAACAAGTTATTTTAGTTATCTATTTATATCTATTAGATATTATCCTTTCAGGCATATACTACTGCCCCTAGCACAGATAACAAAGAATCCATAAGTTGGGCTAGATTTGAATATGCGGATATAAATGATCCAGCGTTATATCCTGATTTTAATGAAGGGTCAAGTACACCGCCATTGTTGTTAGTACTTGGCTATTCAACTGGTGTACAGGTTTGTATTTTCTTAGATTTTTAATATTGTAATAATTATATAAAAAGTTATGTAAAGAAAATATGAACATTTAAATATTATTATTATTATTATTATTATTATTATTATTATTATTATTATTATTATTATTATTATTATTGTGTATTATCAAAGTTTTTTAACTTTTCTATATAGGTATGGCTAATAGCAGCAACAGGAGAAGCAACAGAAGTGTTATCATGGCGACAAGGAATAGTGCGTACCTTAAGAATTTTACCAAATCCGAAGACTGACTCTGAACATGCTGATCCATTTGAACCGAAACGGCCATTAGTAGCGATATGCGACTCGGCTGGACCGGGACCACAGTTTTGCAATATTAGCTTCATTTCGCTAAAAACTGGCGAACAAACAAAAAACATAAAGTTTAAAAATCCTGTCTGTGACATTCTGGCAAATAGAAGATCCATAGTTGTAACATTTTTAGAGAAGATTGCTGTCTTTGATGCAAGAACATTTGAAGATATTTTAACAGTAACTACTTGTTATCCTAGTCCTGGACCAAATCCCAACCCTGTTGCATTAGGAACTAGATGGCTTGCTTACAGGTAAACATATTATTTTTTCTTTATAAATATTATTTACAATATTAGAAGAACACATATATATATAGACGTGCGCGCGCGCATACACACACACATCGGTTTATTTAATGTTGTTAATTACAGTGAAAAAAAGTTATTGCCTGCTAGAAGAAGCAGTGGTGGCTGCGAGGGTGAAGGTGTACAAAGTTACACTGCAACTGTTTTATATGCAGCAAAGTCTTTAGGAAAAGGTCTGCGTGGGTTAGGAGAAACAGTAGCGTCAAGTTTAACAGGAAATTCAGTGTCACCGTTAGCTGTTAATAATATGGGCAATGACATAACGCAACCAGGTGTAGTCATGATTTTAGACCTGCAAGCTGCAAAGGAGGAAAAGGATCTGGATGATACATCTATAGAGACAGTAATTGCTCATTTCACTGCCCATAGTGATGCGATCGTTGCCATGACTTTTGATTTAACTGGTGCATTATTAATGACGGCTGACAAACGTGGACATGATTTTCATATATTTAGAATTCAGCCTCATCCTGGTGGTCCTACATTGGCAGCAGTTCATCATCTTTATATTTTGCATCGTGGAGATACCACAGCTAAAGTACAAGTAAGAAATTATATAGTTCTATAGTTCTAATTATATAGTTCATTTTTCTTGTTATTATTTCAATCTATAACAATTTATATTTCTTTTATTGTAGGACATGACATTCTCAGCTGATACTCGTTGGGCTGCTGTTTCAACCGTTCGGGGAACTACTCATGTTTTCCCAGTTGCACCTTATGGTGGATCTGTAGGAGTGAGAACTCATTTGACTCCACATGTAGTAAATAGACTTTCACGGTTTCACAGAAGTGCAGGCTTGACGGACGATGGTACCAGATCTCATTCTCCTGTTTCTCATACTGAATTACCTTTATCAGTCTATCCTTATTCCAATCCCAGACTTCCACCATATCCTCATCCAACAATCCTGCATCCTTTAGCACAAATTAGACAGCCATCTTCATTGAATCACGTCAACAGCCAAGCTCAACCACGGTAATTTCTATTATTATTGATGCTGATAAGCTAATTTTTATGACATAGATTTTAGTAAAATACGTATAAAATTGTGGTTATAAATTAATCTTGTTCAAAGATCAATATAAATTAAATTAGATGGTGCTAGTATATGGTATAAAATAGTATTAATTATGTATTTTATTTTTATTTCTTGTTCCGTTAGACCTCAGCAAAGGCAGCGGCTTCATTCTGACGATAGTGGTACTTTACCTTTAAAGATATGTGCTTGCTTTGCTCCACCTAGAGCTTGGATTTATGCGCAAAGAGACTCTGGTAGCAAGGTTGCAAAAAGAGCAGTAGATTCTTTGTTTATTATGGCATGCCATGGAAATATGATACAATACGATCTAGAGCCTAAACCTGCTACTGGTATGTTTTATTTATTGTAGTAATATTGAAATATATTTAATGAAAAATATTTTATAAGTTAGTATGTATATCTTATTCGCAAATTACACTGTTTTTGATTACGAAAATTTGTTACATATAGGAGTTCCAAAAGAAAAAGTATGTGATGATACAATGATAGAACTAGAAGTTGAAGCTAAAGGTCAATGGCCTCTCCTAAGGTCTCCAAACTCTGTGGAAATTGTACCACCCTTAGCATCATCAAGTCCTTTATTTAGCGTCTCTACTGTACCCAACAACGTTCAGCCTCTTGATACAAGCGAAGATGGTTGGTTAAGTCAGGTGGAAATTGTAACGCATGCTGGACCACATAGACGGCTATGGATGGGACCACAGTTTGTTTTCAAAACGTATAATGCACCTAGTGGGTTAGTCATTTATTTTTAATCCCAACAATTATTAAACAACGTATCATTTTTTTTAAAATTTGAATACACTTCACAAATAAAACTAGATAATTAACGTTTAATATCTTTGTTTAAAACAAAATTCTAACAATAGCAACTTATTATTAGGGTTTCTGTAAACTTGGTAGAAGCAGAGGCAGTAGAGATTGGAATTACAGGTGGTTCACGTCCAGCAAGATCAAATCCTGTTAATATGCCACATGCAGCTTCTAGACCTTTAGTTCCAGTTGTTATTGATGGTTCAGGAAGTAAGTTTATAAAAATATACAAAAATATACAAAAATATATAAATAATTCATGCAACTAGTAAAGATTTTGATATTTTTTCAAACATATTCATAATGTATGCACACCAAAATTTACATATATATATATATATATATATATATATATATATATATATATATATATATATAATTGTGTATTTATGAATCAGTATACTTAATTAATATGGATTTTAGGCAGTTATGAACAATCACCAAGATTTATGGAAGCTTATGGGGATTCATTAGATAATGAACATATTGGAGTTGGCAGTGGTGAAAATCAATTAAGAGAAGATTTGGCGGAAGCTATGCTTGAAACATCAATTGCTCCACATCGTGCACCTGGTAAGTAAAATTTCTGGTTAAAAAAAAAAAGGGAAACCACGTTAATAATTTAATCATAAAATCAATATGAAATTTTGTATGAATTGTTTGAATTACTTATATACTTTCATTAACTCCAGTTCAAATATTGTCTATCATATGGAGTAGCTGAATATATATAAAGCACAATATAGAGTCAATAATAGTGAATACATACGTTGATTTAATTAAATGTTAAATTTATAGTATAAAACTCATTCACATTTGAATCTAACAATGAAACGAACAATCCATTATAATCTTATCGTTGATTAAACATGCTTGTATCGTCGAGATGATGCTCTATTTATTTATTTATTTATTTGTTTATTTATTTTAAAATTTTATTTTAATTCTAGTTGTTTTTAGAAAACAATATGTAAAATTAGAAAGCTTGTATAGTTGTATGCACGTTAAAAGCTAGTACACATCACCATGTACTATTTTCCTTTTCAACAAAAAATGTTTACACTTATAAACATTAGGTGAAAACTAGTACATATTTTAAATATAATCGCACAATTTTTTAAATATAATCGATTGAAAAAGAACAACAGAATTTGTTGTAATGTTTAGTAAAATTCTATGGTATATATAGTATATCACTCGATTCGATATATTCCTTGCGAAAATAATAAATAGAAACAAATAAACAAATATAAAACGAAAAACGTATCACGAAAAAGAATATTGACGCAATTCTGATCTCTGCACGGGGTGAAAGGATGGTCGCTTGCATCTTAAGAATTGTACACAGAACTGGCCAGAGGCAGGTATCTTCGTTTTTATCCCTATAACTATGTCTGATCACTAACATATCACAACACGGTATGAAAAAGTCTGTAAATTCAAAAACACACTGGAAAAATTCTATTCAAGCACTGTACGTTACATTTTCACTAACCGGTGTATATAGTTTCCAATTAGACAGAGTCTAGAAAGAGACTCTTAATTTAACATTTATGTGTTTCCCAAGTATACAGAGAATACATATCTCCTTTCTTAATGCTTTATTCCAGCATTAGAGCATTGGATCACCGACGTCAATGCTCTTGCGGTGTGCAGTGTGGAAAGTAAATAAAATTTCTAAAGGGAAAGATAAAGAAAAAAGAAAAAAAGATGAAGCAATTTTGCAATTAGAGATTTTTCCTTTCGTATATAATACGCTTTGCCAGCACCACCGTTCGCTCTCGTCGCAGTGCTCGTGCTATAGTTCATTCGTTGTTCTTTTCTTTTTTTTCGATAGATTTTTCTTCTCATTCTCTCTCTCTTTCTCTCTCTCTCTCTCTTTTTCTCTCTGTCTCTCTTTGTCTATCTATCTATCTTTCTTTCTATTTCTCTAAAATCCCTACATATTTAATGCCAACTACGACAAGAGTCTTACGTGCATCAAAGCAAAGTTGAACAATAAGCAACTCGATTTTGATACCTGCCAACGGCTTTTCTGTTATCAGGGAGGCGCTCGGTATTTGAGAGGGTGGGTCAGCCAGTAACTAAAGTCGTCAACCCTCTTGGCACCGTGATAACCGTGTCTGCTGACGAAGAGGACGTCAGCTCTAGTCAAGAGTTCGATTCCGCGGAGGAGAATCTAGTTCCTGAAGCACCGAGGAGCGTTTGCGCAGAAGAGGGGCCGGCCTCGCTCGGTGATCTTGAGCCACCGTGTTATCAAACGTTACGTGATCTAACAGAGATCTGTGCTGAGATGCGTTCTGCCAGCGAGCCAGCGATTGACAGCGTACCGGACGAGAATATTCGAGACGTTAAAGAAAGAAAGGAGCTTTGCGTCGAAGTGGCATCGATGAAGTCGACGGGAAATTGTTCTATCGACTTTGAGAGAGAGGACGCCTTTCGGGACGTTCCAAGTGGTCTGAGTCTTTGCGCCGAACAAGGTGAGATACCGAGCAGTCCCATGACACAAGCCAAAGAGAGTACTGCTCGATCTAAAAGAAGTAATAAATATGAACATGCTGAAACTCAAGAAAAAAGCATAGCCAAAGCTAAATACGTTGTTAATTACGACGAGGACAGCGTCGTACTAATGGAGAACAGGCTGTCTTGTGAAAAAGCTAATCTACAAATGCGAGCCAAGGATCAACAAACCTTCTCTTACTCCTCCTCCTCCTCCTCTTCATCCTATTCACGCCAGCAAAATAATGCTGAGAAAACAACGAAGACGTCGAAACAACCTTTTAAAGAATTGAGAACGCGAATCGACAAATACATTGTACAGGAACAAGACGATAGTGTCGTTATAGAGGATCCTACTCGATGCATAGATACAAAGAATAGTTGTATCGGTAAAAAACATTGTGATGTATCGAAAGAAGATAAATGTGAGTCAAACGATGAATGTGCTTCAAAAATCGATCGAGAGTCTCAGAAGGTAACTGAAAACTCGAAATGCAAATCTAAGTTGAAGGATACGGATATGATCAAAGAATCAGAAGATTGCAGTGGCAGCACTGATCGATCCTTCGTAGAATTAGATAAACCTAATGCTAATGCTGATGATGTTACGAACGTTGAATGCAAAGAAGAAAACGAGGCAATTCCATCAGACGACTTCAATTCTATGGAATACCATTTGGTGGATAGCAATTGTCCCATCAAAGACTCCACGGTGTCCGATCACTCGGACGAAGACATTGAACATATTCAACGTTCGGAATTAATGCGTGTCCGTGAATCCGACCGTGAGAATTCAGAAAAATCCATGGATTTACCTAGTTACTCCGATTGCTCACCTGTTACTCAAAGAAAAAATAGTAAAAGTACCATATCTGACGACGATCTGGAATATATACATACCTCGGAACTTACCGAAATGCCTGATAATAAATATAATTTGGGAACGACGTCCAGCAATGTTGAAAAATCTGACGAGGATTGCTCCATATCGTCTAAGGGACAGAGCAAACATACATTGTCTTCTGACGACGATCTCGAACATGTTCAGCATTCCGACGTTTGCGCGTCCACGTTAGAAACAACGTGTCCAACAAAGGTGGATGAACAAAATTCTAATGTTAAATCACAAGAAACTATTCGAGGCTCCAAATCGAAAGCTACTAAAAGGCGAAAAGATATTTTTGTGATTGAAGATAACACTACTGACAAAGTAGAAGTAACAGTTATGGTCGATCCTATGGACAAATGGATTGCATCGACTAAACATTTCGATAAGAACATGATAGAAGAAACACAGCACTCCGCTATTAACGAGAAACGTTTTGGTTCTGTAGGTAAATCTTCGGAGACTATTCGTGGAGAACATGTAGCGAGTAAATTGAAAGGTACGAAAAAACGAAAAGATATCGTCGTTATAGAAGAAGATTCGAAGGAAGTCAGTAAAATGGAATTTCAGAAGCAATGGTCAATTTCAAAAAAATGTCAAGAAAAGAATATCAATGATGAAACTCAGAACATTGATACTAAAGAGGTAGTATCAACGTCCAATCAGAAGAAAAGTACAATAAATTTTCCAAACGTGCAAGAAAGTATTCAATTGGAACAAACTTGTAAATCAAAAATTAATAAGAAACCGAAGGATATCAGCTGGGTGGATATCCACACTAAACAAGCATGTAAAATGAAAGGAAATAAAAAGAAGAAGGATGTCGAGGTAATCAATGAAATATGGGGAACTGAGCAGAATCTTCTAGAAAAAGATCCGACGGAAGATATAGACAGAAGATGTGAATCGTGTGATCAAGAAACTACAAGAAACAAATCTAAAATTTTATCCGAAGAACTCGACAAGTGTTCGGATCAAGAAACGACGAGTCTGTTAGAAGGACCTGCTAGAAGAGCAATGAAATCACAAAGCTCGAAGTCATCCGTATCCACTAATCTTTTAACAAAAAGATCGCAAGCTAATGATATTGAGATTATAGACATGGATTCTACGCAGAAAGTCAAAATGACTTGGAATCAGATGTTATCATCCCGTCGTAAAACAGTGAGCACGGTCGCGAAAAAGCCAAGGGATAGTTTAAGAACAACGGACGCAGCCGATTTCGATGCAAAACCATTGTTCTTTTGTTCGCGAAAGGTAACGGCTGAAAAATTGCAAGAAGCAGCTGAGGAATTGAATGCGAACGTGGAGATGCAAAAGATCGAGGAGTTATCTCCTAACCCGAGGGTCTGTTGGAGCTCGATGTTTAAGAAAAAGAATGTACCCTCTATCGAAAGTGAGACTTCTCGTAAGGAATCTGATCTCGAACCTTTGGTAGAAGTTGAGGAGAAATTCGAAGAGAAATTGAAGTTACAAAGTACGTCTCAAATCGACGAAAACGTAGATGGCGAAATGATTAAAATAAGTAACGAAGAGGATAAGACGGCCGAAGTTAAAATTACGGAAGAAGAGGAGATAATAATGGTGGACGAAGAGAAGATTAATTATGAAGAAGAAGAACAAGAACAAGATATAAATCTTCCGATGGAGTCGACCTCATCCAAAGAGAATTCTCCTGAGTCTGATTATCAGCAAGAGAAGAGAAGAAGCGATTCCGATCAAGAAATCATACCAGAACGTTCGAGCTCTCCCGACGATTTAAATGCTAATGGTAACGCAGCGTCCGTGGATGTTGAAGGGGAGTTTTCCGATAGAAAAGAATATGTCGAGAAAACTAGCGTAGGTTGTGTAACGTCAACCTTAAGTGCCACGAAGAAAGGCACTAGGTCAAAAAAGAAAAAGCGTAGATGAGTGGAGGATTGCGTGGATGTGCCCAAGGCTAGCCTTGCTCTTTATATACTGTTAATGCAAGTGACCGGAGTAGAATAGCATCAATTAAATGCGTTAGATTTTTATCATTCTCTCATTGTATCATAGTTCATTGGAAAAAGAAGTATGACTTTCCGAATGAAAAAGAATCGGTTGATTGGCATCGTTAAATCATGATTATTTTCAAGATCATACATACACTCAAAGTATATAGTAGAACGATAATATATTTGCAGTAGTGATACCCTTTCTCTCTTTCACTTAACAGGATTAAGTGGTGCTTAATACAAATAACTGTTTTCACGTAAATATTTGAGCTACTCTATAGATTTTGTATTAATAATTAAATTGCTTTAAAGAGTTTCTCGAGATATATTATACATTCGACTCAATAGTAAAGATTTGAACAGCTTTAGAAATTAGAAATTTCGATCGATCCTGGATATTGTTGAAATAAACCAAGAGAGATCTTGATAGTATAGAGCAAGAGTTAATGATCATCCACGTAGATCGGTGCGATAAAAAAAAAAGCGTATATTAATAATTTAATTATATAATTGATCATCGCCCGCGACCATTAAGTGTTCATTTACGGGAAATTGGCTAACTCGTAAAAATTATCTTCTTGACATATACGATCATCTCTCATAGGATTTTTCTTTCATGAAATACTCTGATTGTACAAGGTGTCTCGTTAAAATCATTGACCAAAGAGTTTATCTAAACACGAGTCGATGCTTTCTGTGAAAGCTATGTATAGGCTACAAATTTATGCATATATTATAATAAACGACGAGTTCTAATCGTTTATTAACGATTTTTCTTTTTAACCGTACAACGTACCGAAGGAAAATCTTATCGAGAGGGACGAATAAGTTCATTTTATTTAACTATGAACAAATTACGAGAATATTCGAGAGTAACTCGTTATTATACATACATATTTATTTTCATTTATAGATAAATCGGTCGATTATTTTTTTAAATGATCGTAGGTAGATGATTTTAATGGTCACGCTGTACATACATACACGCGACTTATAAACAAACAAAAAAAGAGCATCTATCGGTTTATTATTTATTTCGTTTGTGTGGATAAAAATATCTCCGAAGTTAGAAAAAAAGAACGGATTTTTCTTCTATTTTATTTCTATCGATTTTTATTATTATTATTATTATTATTATTATTATTTAATCATCATTCAAGTTCTCTCTCTCTCTCTCTCTCTCTCTCTCTCTCTCTCTCTCTCTCTCTCTCTCTCTATTTCTCTCTTTCTCTCTTTCTTGCTCTTTCGCACATTTCTACCACATTCATGTATCATAATAATTAATATTTATTTCATTATTATATTATTATTAATTATTATTAAGATGATAAAGATTGCGGATAAATGATCTGTTGATCTTCTGCAATATCTTGAATTGTATAAATTGATTGTATCGATCAATTTATAATTCGAATTTTATTATTAATATTTCTTTTTTTAAATTATTATAATTTATAAAATAGAAAACAAATTCATTTAGTAAAATTTTTTGAACTATTCTTATCTAAATGAAACCGACATCATGTCAATTATCAAATCGTGTGTTAAAGATTTTAATAATCATATTTTTAGACTCTCTATAGTTAGTTTAGAGAGAAGAAAGAAAAAAGAATTAAACTAAATTAAATTAAAAAATGCGTCAATGTGTAAAAAATAAATAATTATCATGATTGTGTAGTGCTGTAAATTTCAAAATTTAATACAGTTCTCAATTTATTGCTG